>NC_056726.1:1226778407-1226865907 GCF_019279795.1 Protopterus annectens | reverse complement strand
TCTCCCTCAGGAGACACTTATCCTGGGAACTTCAACATTGACTGGGCCTCTACACAGCATAGCCTCGAAGTACCGCTTAAACCTATTTAACTTCACACAGCTTATCCAAACCCCCACCCGTATAAACAAATCCACCAAAAAAGGAAACCATATTAGACTGGATCCTAACCAACAAGCCTTCAACTGCCAATATATCTGGTACGTTACTAGACTCCCTCAGTAATCACCTACCCACATTCATATGAAGACAGCACACAAAACACATAAAACCCATCCTTTCTATCCGTAGTTCCAAAAGTTTCCTACAGGACCAATTCATCAGCACCTTAAAAAAATAAATTGGTCACCTCTTAAATCTCTACCATTAGATGAAGCCGTGGAGTACTTTAAGAATACCTTCTTAAAGTATCCTTAATCTTATGGCCCCACAATATATAATTCATACTAAAACCAACCCAGGCCCCTGGATCTCAAAGGAGACAAGATCCCTACTCAAACAATGAGACATAGCTTGGACAACCTGGCGTACCAACAAATCGACAATACTTCCTAGAGCTCAGAAGCAAAACAAAAAAAAAAAAACAAATATATAATGACAAACAAAAATAAAAAAATGATATCCAGTTACAAGATTGACTACAAACAATCCACAAAAATTATGGTCCGCAATCAACCACATACTCTAACCAGGCAAAATCACAACCCCAAACCCCAACACTGAAGGCGATAATGATACTGCCACCCAGTTTAATGACTGTTGAATAGCTTTTGGCTGGAGGAGGTAAAATAATTTCCCCACTACTACTGCAAATGCCCCCAAAATACAAAACTGTCACCATAAGACCAACCCCCAATTCTCTCTTACCAGTTCCAACGGACCTAATTCATAAACACCTTGCCAAATTGAAACCCACCACTCTCGCTGATGATAAACTCCCTGCTGATTACCTCAGGATTGCCGCCTCTGCCATCACCTACCCTATTTCCATACTCATCAATAGATCCATAGCTGAACACAGTCCCCTCTCTCAGATTAATTTCTTACATCATCACCCTACACAAAGGTGGTTCCTCGACAGAACCTAGTAATTATTGCCTTATAGCTATACTATCTCCCCTACCAAAAATCTTAGAAAAATGTGTACACACCCAACTACTGAATCATCTTCAATATAACCTGGTAGCAAATCCCAAACATGGATTTCGGCCAAACCATAGTACCATCTCTGCCCTTATATCCTTTACTGACCACTGCAGCAACTGGAAAGACCCCAAAAGTACCTCACCAAGAGGATCAAAGGGCTCAAACAGATGCCAAATGCTGCCCGGTTAAAGAAACTCCAGCTCTACTCAGTGGCATACCGCCTGCTCAGAGGTGACCTGTGCCTGATGTATAAGGCCATGTCCAACCCGGAATTAAGGGACATGCTGCACCTCAAAAAATCCAAATCCCATCGAGCTACATGCTCGAGAGACTTGAACCTCAGCACTGAAATAAATAGGACATGCTGGAGGGACAGATTCATAACCCAGAGGCTCCCTTCACTCTGGAATAAAATCCCAGTCCAGGTTAGGCAGAGTCCCTCATTGACTCTTTTCAAGAGGAATCTTGATGAGTGGATGGGAGATCGTAGGTTTATCCCGGGTATCACTTCTGTGTCACTGTTAGACAGAGGCACAGTATACTAACCTCGAAAAAGGGCATAGCAAAATTAATTTAAAATGGGTGGCGAAAGCCAAACATACTCTGGTTAGGCTTATAAATGCCCTAGGGCAGATAGCCTAGTATGAACCTATGAACCTAAGAAATCTCGGTAACTTAGTATCTGTTGTCTTCCTAGACCTGTCAAAGGCATTTGACATGGTACCCCACTGCAAATTACTACGGACTCTCTCTGAGCTCAATCTGGATAACTCCTCTCTACTTTTTTCTGCTGTTGGTGGAAGGTCTGATCCTTATTAGTGACGTTTTGTGTGTTTATTGGTCTTCGGTACTTCACTTATGCACCCACAGTTTGTTTTTTCCTCTCTACTGTGGTTTAAATTATCTGTCCCTCTGGCAACAAGCTGTTAAATGGCGTAATTCTCTCTCCCCTCTCCTCCCAGTGGGACAAGTTGTTCTGCAAGGATCCATTCTTGTTCCCTTACTATTTTCCATCTCTACCGATAACCTCCCCTTGGCTACCCAACAAACTAATGTAGTACAGAATACTGATGACGCCACCCTTATTTGCTCAGCCCCCTCTCTAAAATTACTCCAAGATAGAACCCAGGAAGCCTTCACTACTATAGCAAAATGGCTTAATTCCTCCCAACTCATGCTCTTCACCCATCCAAAACTTTCGCCCATACCTCTCCATTCTAAATAACATCCTCCACCAATACCCTTACCACACCAGTAACTCAAGCCAAGCTACCAGGTGTAACTATTGACCAAAACCTAAAATTCGACAAACATATAGCACTAACAATTGCCAAAGTTCATAAAAAAAGTAGGTTCACTCTACTACTGCAAGAGCTTCCTCACACATGAATCACTATATCTCTCATACCCATCTACTCTTCACCTTACTATATGCTTCCCCAGTTGTAACTACCCTACATAAATCTGACCTTCTGAAACCATCTTCCTGCTACAATAAAATCTCAAAATTTGCAACCAGTGCCAAGTTTCGTTCTCACCACGGCCTCTCCCTAAGACAACTAGGATGGTCAGAACTCCCTAACCTACTTAAATAAAATTAACTCCTCCTGACCCATCAACTGCTATACCAACAAAATAAAATACCTGCCCTCTCTGGTCTGCTCACCTTCCATAATACTGCATGTCAACTAAGATCTTCCAATACAGTCCTATTGACTGTTACCAGTTGCTTACATAGCTCAGGCCAATCTCTTTATTCCTATGCAGTTGCTAAAGCCTGGAACTCTCTACCTCCTGACATTAGATGTCTAAATAGTAAACATACTTTCAAATCCCTACTAAAAGATATCCTATTCAAAACGTGGATATGTTCCTGTACAGAACCAGACTATTCACCTGTTCCTGACTTTCAACATCCCTGGTGTACTGTGGAGTTTCACTTAGTGTATAGTACCACCTTTATAGTTATGATTTCTAGTTTATGACCCTGTTTGTCTACAGAAACTCCTTTTTGAATTTATGTTCAAGCAGTTGCATATTTGTTGTATAATATCTTGTTTAATTTGTTTCTCAATATTCTAACCACTGTATGCTGCATAATTTGTAAAACTCTGATTTTATTAATTTTATATGTTCTATGGTCTTTGTACAAAACAGTATGTTTATATAATTTATAATTTTTTTTAATAATTTTTTACTATGTATCTGGAGCTTTTCTCCCCGGGCCTCCACTGAAAACGGTCACCTTGTGTCCGGTTGAACTAACTCAGTAAACAAATGGAAAACAAAAATAAAAATATTATACATATGCAAACCATGCTTAGACTTCTGTTACTCAACTCTTGCTACAAAGGCAAGTTTCAAAACACATGCAGTAAGCAAAAGGGGATTCACAAACAAATGCTATCCTTAGACAGACAGGGAGGAAGGAAGGAAGGAAGGAAGGAAGGGGAGCCTTCCACAAATAAATAGGAGGCCTCAAGGGTCCCAAAGGCAATTCCATCTGTAAAAAAATGCGTCAAATAATTGTTGGGTTTTTCCTCGAGCAAGGATACCGCCTTCTGTAACTGAAAAATTAATTTCACCCAATGAAGAGGTGTTTTATTTATTTTGTATTTGTCCTTTATTGACCAGATTACTTCCACTAGTGACAAGCTGCAGTGAGTCAGGAGGTAACGCATGTAAGCCTTCTGAGTGCAATGTGGAAAATGAAGGGAAAGACAAGACAGTCGAGTCGTCTTTTTCTGAGACTGGAGATGCAGAAAGGATTGGAAGAAGAGAAAAGGCAGTCAAGCCTTTTTCTGATTTTGAGGATTTATTTCAGCAACACAAAGAAAGAGGAGGAGCTAACTAATGGCTGTATTAACTACAACCCTCCAATCAGGGTGGTTGTGGGATAATTTATTAGTGGACACGTTTAACACCAGTGAGCCAGAGAAAAGGACAGAAACTTCTTGGGGTGACATTATGGATAAATGCATATAACATTACAAAGAAGAAGTCATAGGCAGAAATAGTAAGGGGAAGCAAAGAAGAGAAAAAAATATGAGCAATGCAGGGACAAAGATGAAAAAAGCTTCACTTTAATAATTTCAAGTAAAGAAGATGAAGAAATGGACAGGTATAAAGTGTGAGGTAATGTAATAATGGATTTAGGTACAAAGGCATCCAAGGTAAGAGAGTTTATTCACATTATACAAGAAAACTTTGTGACATTATATTTTAGACTGGTTATATACCGGAAAGATTTTTAGGTGAATATGAAAAAAGAAAGCCTTATCCATGGAACATGTGCAGCTTTAAATAATTTGGTAGAGAAACAAGAAAAATACATATTCAGTTCAGAAGAGAAGTAGAAATAGACTTTCTTTTAAAGATGTTACAGATACGGACATTTTGAAAGTTTGTGATAAGAGGTTTTTTTTTTTTTTTTTTTTTTTATGGACAGGGAGATGAGATTTTAGTGTGATACTGAAATTGTTCAATGTAAACATTATAAATATTCCCAGTATTATAAATGTAGAAGGTGATACAGGTGTTGTAAAACATTAGAGTCAAACAAAAACATGTTTCTTTTGTGAGAAATTGAATCATGTAAATCATTAACCGTTGGAAAAGATGTTTTATATGTGGGGGAATAGGACATGATGCAAAAACATGTGATTTGAAATGTTATAAATATAAAAAAAGTCATATGTGGATGGATTATAATGAAAATGCAGATATTATTGAAATGGAGTCAGACATTCAGCAAAAATAAGCAAGGGTAAACATGTACAGAATAAGAAACGGTGGGAGATGATAAACAGAAATGTGGAGAAGATAGAGAAGAAATTAAGGTAAGAAACAGAAAAAAGTTCAGAAATAACTGATAATTGAAGATATACAATGGAATGTAGTAAAGGGAAAATTCATTTGGTAAAAGGGTAACAAAACAAAATCAAAATGTATAGGGACCAATATAAAAGTAAAAAAAGAAAGGGAAAGGAAAACGGTAAATAATGATTTAACAATAATACTTAAAAAGAGATACAGGATCCACGGTTGTGCTGCTGCGGCAGCATTGTCGCCTCACAGTTGGACACTGTCTGGTTCGATTCTCAGCTAGAGCGTCTTCTATGTGGAGACCTGCATGAATGGGCATACCTTCGGTGAAGGTTGTGCGTCAGGGCTGGTAACTCGGCATGTAAAAATCAACTACCAATCATTAGCGGACCGAAGTTCTGCTGTGGCGACACCTAACCGGGAAAAGCCGAAAGACACAACAACTTAAAAAGAGATACAGGGGTAACTGTAGATTAGAGATGGTAATTGCAAATAGTTTTAAGAGCCTAGTTAGAAGATTAGGGAGTTTTGGAATAGTGCAAAAGCCTGACAGATAACTATCTTGGAGGATACAGGACTCGAATCAAAGTGTACAAATACCCCATACCACCTCTACCAACACTTCCATTGCACCTCACCTCTAATACCGCCAACAGAGATTTCATATACAGATTCATAGGTTTGTACTAAGCTAACTGCCTTTGCGAGCCGTTTTAAGCTTAGCCAGTTATCCCTTGTAAGAATCAAACCCTGCAACTTGTGTTTGTAAGAGGAACACCTTAACCATTAGGCCACCCTCCCAGCTACTATCCTCCTCACACCTTGCCTTTAAATATACTATACCTAAACCTCCATACTCATTCCTCAAAAAACACAACCAAAATTAAGTGGCAATGTCCACCCAAACCCTGACCCAACACAGCAAATCTCAGAACCCTAACACCACTCAACCCCACACCATCATCTCCCTATGACATAATATTCCCAACATTCCAATCAATATGAATCTGAGAAGACTTGTAAGTAAAATGCACGCATTCCACACTTCCCCCTCCCTTTACACCCAACATAGCAATTTTAACAGACAACTGGCCAAAACCACACATAAAATGACAATGAAATTCTACCCTCTGGTTACATCCACAGACTAGACAGAACAAAGAAACACAGTGGAGGCATAGACATATTATATAAAGATACACTTACGAATTCAAATCAAACCCCCTAGGCCTCAACGCCAAAATACTAACCTGTTGTCTTGAAATCAACCCCCAAAAACACACAATCATACTCTCAAGTATATATCCCTCCTGGAAACAACCCTTCCATAATTGAAGGCCTACTCTCTTGGTCATCCTCCTCATTTAAAATCAAGAGACCATAATAAATGGGAGATTTCAATACAGAGTGGTATACCTGCTCCTCAGACAGCCCTTCTAACCTAATAAACCTCTATAGACTCACCCAAATAATAAAAATCACCAACCAGGAAGGATAAATGCAGTAGCAGGCAGTCAATTCTAGACTGAACCTGAACCAATAAACGTGCACTAGGTCACTCACTCAGGATTTCTCCCAGACAGCCTTAGTGATCACCTACCCATCTATCTACTTAGACACCAGCTCAACTTCTCAAAAAGCAGTATATATAAACAAATCCAAAACAATAAAATCTTCTCAACAACTACTTTAAAATCACTACTGTGGCAATGTGACTGGTCCCCAATAGCACACCTCCACCATGACCCTGTTGTGAAATACTTAAAACACAAAATTCCTTGAAATTCTAAACACTCTACCATAGAAAGGTCACAGTCAAATCCAACTACACTCCATGGCTACCTAAACTAAATAATTACTCAAGCAAAGAGGTAAAGCATGGTCCCAGTACCACAGTAATAAAAATAAAAACTCTTGAATCGAGCGCCATTTAAGACACAAATCAAAAAATCAGACCAAAAATGATAAAAACCTACTACACTAGAATACAGCAAACATACTACAATAATCCCCACAAATTTTAGGGCAGCATCAAACAACTTCAACCTGGTCATTCTCCAACCCCCACCACCACCACAAGCACTAAAGATAGTCTAGTTACACAATTCAATTCTCTCTTTTCTAACTATATTCTCTCTCTGTTAGATAACAATATTCCCTTATCTACGCCAACCCCAACTGAAGCTACTGCCAGTCCTTTCTCCCTAAAGCCCATCCAAACAAGTACTATAAAAATACTGAATAAACTAAAGCCCACAACCCTCAAAATAGAGGGGCTAATGAGCACATATCTCAGACTACCAGCTGACACCATAGTTTACTGAATAAACTAAAGCCCACAACCCTCAAAATAGAGGGGCTAACAAGCACATATCTCAGACTACCAGCTGACACCATAGTTTACCCTGTTTCACTACTGATAAACATATCAGAGAGCAGTACATCCCTAGACTCTGGAAAACGTCATACATCATTCCTATACAGAAAGGTGGCACCTCCACAGATTTCTACAACTACAGACCGACAGCCATTCTTTCACCACTGTCGAAAACTCTTGAAAAATGTATACATTCCCAACTCATGGATCTATCAAATGTACAGAGCTATGTCAATATGGCAAAAAATGTTTTTGGAGCTCTTAATGATAGCTAGAGAATTGGTAGAGGACTGTAAATACAGGAAAGGACAAATTAAAATGATTGGAGGATTAAATAAGGCTTTTGATTATATACAACATGAAATATTGTGGGAGATACCTTTGTAATAAAATAATACAACTGAAATAAGAAAATGTATGTATTACTGCTTATAATCATACTAGAATAAAGGTTTTGGTAAACGGCTGATTAAGTCAGGAATAAGTATTAAGAAGGCATACAAGATAAGGCTGTCCATTACGTAGCTTCATTTTTGTACTAGTAAGTAATGCAGTATTGGCTTGTATAAATCAAGACATGAACAAACAAGGATATGTCACTAAAGAAAATATTAGTATACCTAGTTTGTCAGCTTACGCAGATGGTCGCATACTTGTTACAAAAAAGTGAAAGGAATGGCAGTAGTATTGAAATATTTAAAGGAATATTTAAATGCCATATATCTGTATTTGAACAGAGAAATGAGTAAAGGTCTGAGGTATACTGGGAAGATGGAAATGAATTTTATATGGAAGAAATAAACGTTTTGGGAATGCACTTAAAAGCAGGAAGTAAGAGACTTACAATGGAAGTAGATGATAGAGAAAATGAGGAAATGCATATATATTTTGGAAAACATTTAGATCATTTAAGAAAAAGATTTATTTAATAAAGTTAATATTAATGGGAAAACTTGCATACTTAAACTATGGATTGAGTTTACCATTACAATATGGAAAAAAAAAGAAAGATTTATAACAGTCCGCTCTTGTTTATACGGGTTTCTAGGTTAAACATAGTTAAAGAAGGGACTTTAAATGTTCAGAAACAGGAGGGAGGTTTAGGACTAATCAAGCCAGTGGTGTATACAGATTTAATGAAGCTGCATAAAGTCCTTAACAAGTTAAAAGAGAACGATGAATTACTAACAATTAAAAGGAAAACATGGGAAGGAAAAAGTTAGCTCTAAGTTTAAAAAAAGCAAGATTCAGTATAAATACTGAAATGCAACTGTATTAAGAAAAGATATTATTATGGAAAATAAAGACAGATGAAATTCAAAGTGAAAGAAAAATACGGAATGAAAAGGTTATGTGTATCCACGGAGAGATTTACACGAGAAAATTAAAGCCATAAAAAAGCAGAGTTAAAAATATGGCAGAATGTCAAGATTTTGTGTGGAGGTTGACTAAGTTGCCAGGAAAGGCCAATATGCCATTAAAAAATAATCAGACAATAGAATATGTAATTATTGTAAAGAATCTGAAACAGCAGAACTTGTATTTCTAAAATGTAAGAGTAATAAAATAATGGATAAAATTAAGTGACTTGAAATGTTTTGATATAAAGTGCACGAATGATGTTAACATGGACATGAATAAATAGTTTTTTTATGGAAATAGAAGCAAGGAACATGTGTATAACACTGGTAAGAAAATATTTGTTGTAATAAGAATTGTTTTGGAATTAAACAGTGAAGAAAACAATGTTTAATAGGAAATGGGACTTGGCAGCAAATCAAGAAAAATAATATTCTGGCTTTGGAAAACACAGTGGGGGTCATAGGCAAGTACTAGGCTATCTGCCCAAGGGCATCTATAAACCTAGCCAGAATGTGTTGGCTTTCGCCGCCCCCTTTTCCCTGTGCCTTTGTCCAGCAGAGCCACTGCAGTGATCCCCGGGGTAAATTTTCCGTTTCCCATCTACTCGTCAAGGTTTCTCTTGAAGAGCGTTAGTGAGGGGCTCTGCCTAATGTAGACTGGAATCCTGTTGCAAAGCATGGGGAGTCTCTGGGACAGGAATCTATCCTTCCAACATGTCCTATTTATCATTGTGGTGAGGTTTAGATCCCTACAGCGTGTTGCTCTTGGGGATTTTTTTTTTTTTAGGTGGAGCATGTCCATCAATTCTGGGTTGGACATGGCCTTGTATGTCAGGCAGAGATCACCTCTGAATAAGTGGTATGCAACAGAGTACAGCTGGAGTTTCTTCAGTCAGGCTGCATAGGACATCTTGAGGCCAGTAATCCTCTTGGCGAGGTACTTCTGTGGTCTTTCCAGCTGTTGCAGGTGTCTTGTAAGGTACATCCCAAATGGGGCGTTGTACTCTATGATGGGTCTGATGAGTGATGAGTAGAGGGGCACAATAACCTCTTTTGTTCTAGATGCAAACCCTTTTGTGATTAGGTGGGCCACACAGAAGGATTTTCTAACCACCTTGGCAATATGATTATCAAATGAGAGATTACTATCTACTTGGGTCCCCAGATCCCCTATTACATTTTCTGTATTTAGGGGACTACCATGTATGTGGTAGTTTGCAGGTACTTTGTTTTTTCCAAAGGGGATGACTATGCACTTTTTGGCACTTAGCTTGAGGCCATGATTTTGACACCAGGTATCCATCTCAATGAAACCCTTCTGGAGGATGTCTGTATCAGCCGGAGAGTCAATTATGGCCTCCAGTTTGCAGCTGTCTGCGAACTTGGTCAGCCATAGTCCTCCTGTGCTTGCCTGTACCTCTGAGAAGTATATACCGAACAGGAGGGGTCCCAAGACTGAGCCCTGGGGGACGCCACTTGTAACCGGTTTAGAGTCTGACCTAGAGCCTGCAACTCTCACTGTATGGGTTCTATCCGTGGGCCAACTGGCAACCCATCCTGTGACGTAGGGGTTTATGTTCAGGCTGGTGAGTTTGTCTATAATACCAGAATGGGG
Organism: Protopterus annectens; assembly: GCF_019279795.1. NCBI lineage: Eukaryota > Metazoa > Chordata > Ceratodontiformes > Protopteridae > Protopterus > Protopterus annectens. Next base: position 1,226,855,585 of record NC_056726.1, on the reverse strand, counting down.
AATAGTGTTGAATACCTTTGTGGGGTCTAGGTAGGCTGTGTGGACCTCCTTTCCCTAGTCTAAAGCCTTGGTAACTGTCTCAAAGAAGTCCACCAGGTTTAGGAGGCATGATCTGCCCTTAAAGCCAAACTGGGTAGGGTCCAATGTTTGGAGGTTCCCAATGTCTCTGTTAATGAGTTCAATGATGATGCGCTCCATAGCCTTGCAGACCAGGCTAGTCAGGCTTATAGGGCAATAGTTTCCGGAGTCCGTTGTGGCTCCATCTTTGTGGAACGGAATAACTGTAGCTGTGCGCCACTCTATGGGTATGTAGCCTGTAGAGAGGCTGAGTTTGAACAGTGTGTTTAGGTGAGGGGTTAGTTCATTTTGGAACTCATGTAAGACACAGCCTGTGACACCGTCCAGTCCCATTGAAGCTGTACTTTTGGCTTTGGATAGGGCTGTTTTAACCTGTGCATCCATGATTGCCGGGGCTCTACATTATTCTGGTATGGTTATGGGTCCTTTAGGGGGTGAAGTTTGCACTAAACCTGTCTGCCAGAATGTTGGCAATACGCAGATCTGAGAGTTTCCACTTAGGTTCTTGACATAGCTAAAGAATGCTTTGTGGTTATCTTTGGAGTCCTTGGCAATTTTTCTTTCGAAGCTAGCCTTAGATGATTTTATGAGGGATCGTAGTTTCTTGCCGATACTGATCAGGGATGCCTTTCCTTCTTGGGATTTTACTCTTTTCTGTACTAGTTTTCTCCTTCTACTGTATAGCTTGTTTATGGCAGGGGTCCACCAGACTGGTTTCCTTTTCTTGGAAGAGTGACTCTCTGTTTTGCTTGGGATAGCATGATCCACGTATTCTTGCAGGTGCTCATAGAGTGCCTCTGTAAGGGATTCATCAGCTTTGATAACATTGTCCTTTAGCATGGTGGCTGTGAACCTTTCCACCTTGATCTTAAGTAACATGAAGTTTGCTTTTGAAAAGTTTTTCACGGTGGTTTCCTTGATTGGGGGTGGGGGCAGAAGTGGATATCCAGAGTGATTAGTCTATGGTCTGATCTAACCATCGAGGGGTTGACCTCTGGTGTAGAACACCAGTCGCCCATGTTGGTAATGACCAGGTCTGGTGGGGGTGTTGACCAGTTGACCCAGGGCATTCGAGTTTACAAATTCTAGGAAGCATTGGGCAAGGGAGTTAGTTCTTGAGTAGTTCTCCCAGTTAATGTTTGGGTAATTGAAATCACCCAATATTAGAGCATTTGGTAGGACCTTCATATTTTCCAGTGTCTCCAGAAACGAGGAATGGGGGTCCTGGGTCATAGTGAGTGATGTGTGGCAAGCTACAATTTGAACTGCAGTTTTGCCCATTGTTAGTTGCACATGGATGATCTCTGAGGCATTGTGTTGTGCCACTAACCTGGAGGTGTGGGCATCCTTAATGAATATGGATACACCCCCACCTTGTGTGTTTTGGTCCGGGTTCTGTGGCAGAAAAGTATGGTATGAGTTATAGCCTGGCAGTGCTGGGGTGCTCTCTGGAGCCTTAAACCAGGTTTCTGTTATTGCACAGATATTGATGTGCAACATTCTGAGGAGTGCCTCGACTGCATGTATTTTCAGGTTTAGACTTTTGGCGTTGAGTAGCATTACCCTCAGTTTTTGGTTACTTGTGCTATTTACGGTGGTAGGTTTGTCTTTTGAGTCTTGCCTATAAAAGGCACTATGGGGGCGGCAAAAGCCTTGGCCAGTATTTGAAAGCCTGCCAGTATTCGAAAGCCTAAGGGTGACAGGTGCAAGCCATCTCTTGCGAAGCAATGTGGCTTATCAAGCAGGTCATCCCAGGTGGACAGATACTGGATCCCCTTTGAATGACATCAGAAACTTAGCCCAATTGTTGAAATTGATAATTTTTGTCTTTATACTGTGGCATCATTCTTGGTGAGGGCAGGATGCTACTCAGGGTCAGGGTCATACTGACCTGGGTTATGTGATCAGAGAGCTCTTCCATGTCTCTTTTCATGTAGTCCAGGGAGGTACGTCTCAGGTCATTCACACCAACATGGACAATGACAGTCGTATTTGTGTTTTTTCTGGAGCGACCTGAGTGCTTGTGATATGTGGTGGATCCTAGCACCCGACAGGCAGCTAACTGTAACCTTCTCCTTGTGCAGCCTAGTTAGTGGGACATCAGTGTGCCTGATTATAGTCACCTATTACTAGTGTGTTGGGTATGTTATTTTGCCTTAAGGGCTGTAATTGCGTGGCACACTGACTATGTGAAGTATGTGTTTCATGGCTCGTGATGGGGTGTGGAGGTTGCTTGGGTGCCTGCTTTGGATGTCTCTGTTGTTTTCGCAGATATTTATTTAGAGCCCCAGAGTATGTTTTCATGTATTTATGTGCGTTATTTTCCTGTGTTGGTTTAGTAGGTTTATGTGAGACTGGTGGTGTGTTGCAAGTATTTTCCTTCTCCTATTTACCGTCAGTTCCAGTCTTGGGTTGAGAGAGCTTTGCCTCCAGTTTGGCTGTATAATTGCATCTCTCGCATATATTAGTGTTTGGTGGTAGGAGGAGAGGGTTATCTGTGTACATGAGGCAGTTGTAACATTGCCTCAAAATGCCCAGATTCACCAGTTGGACTGGAGAGTACACCTGAAACTGCCCTCTGGACATGCCTGAATATGTAAAAGTGAGCTGTTTTACTGATTGGCTGTTAGGGACGAAGAGAGAGCCTTGTCCTTCTGTACAGTGCAGGAGGGTCTATTGTTAGGGTTTATAAGTGTTTGCTCTGAGTTTTGAGCAAGTGCTGTGCTGTGAAATGAATGGTTTGAGTGCTTACGTTGAAAGTTTGTCTAGTTCCAAGGGAAAAATTGAAGAGTAGACTTCATGAAGCTGGGAATAATTTAACCTTAACTAACCGGTGCTGCCCAGCATGCAAAACCACACAAATGTGGTTTTTATAGCAGGGAAATGAAAGTGAGAAATTAGCCCAAAATGGCCAATAAACTACTAACTTCTGGGCCACAGCAAACAAGGCACACACATTTCAGAAAGAAACGGATCAAAGAAGCAGGCACAATAAGCTTTTAACTAGAAATTCCCAGCTCAGAAGGGCAGAATCTAGCCTCTCCTCCCACAAGAGTGCAGACCACAAATCTTCTTAATGTAAAATAACTGGCCTGAAGCCAAGTGCTTAAACCAGATCTAATGCACTTTTAGAATAACAAACACTGAGCCTTCAATCAGCAATTCCCAACTTAGAAGGATGCAAGTTACCTGTCCTGCCACAACTATGCAGTCCACAAACCTTCTTAATGTAAAACATCTGGTCTGAAGTCCAAGTGCTTAAACCAAAAGGCTTAGAATAACAGTTACAATTTAATCAGGCTATTACCAAGTAGTAATAACTGTAGCAGAGTAATACAATTGAGTACTTTTAAGAAGAAGGACAAGCAAAATAAGGTAATAAAGTGGGAAGAAACACAATTACATTAAAAGCAGACGAATAAAGTGCAATTTTTTTATAACAATAGAAAACGAGCAAACTGATTTAAACAAAGTATCCAATTAACCAGTAAAAAAACTCAAAACTGAGCCCTATTCCAGCAGTCTTCAATCTGACAAGTTCTAACCGCACACTCCTGTCACTAGGGTGCAGGGGAACCTTCTCCAAAAAAAAGATGGCCTGGATTAGTGCTCAAGTTATACAAACAAAGCTAGATTCAGCAGGCCTGAATCTAATCTATGCTACAGCAGACAAGCGCACCAATATCAGAAAAACAGTTCAAATAGGCAGGCACAGTAAGCCTTTAACCAGAAATTCCCAGCTCAGAAGGGTAGAATCTAGCCTCTCCTCCCACAAGAGTGCAGACCACAAACCTTCTTAATGTAAGATAACTGGCCTGGAGCCCAAGTGCTTAAATCAGAACTAATACACTTTTAGAATAACAGACACTGAGCCTTCAATCAGCAATTCCCAACTTAGAAGGATGTAAGCTACCTGTCCTGCCACAACAGTGCAGACCACAAACCTTCTTAATGTAAAACAACTGGTCTGAAGCCCAAGTGCTTTAACCAAAAGACTTAGAATAACAGTTACAATTTAATCAGCCTACTACCAAGCAGTAATAAATGCAGCAAAATAAACACAACTGAGTACTTTTAAGAAGAGGCAAAGGCAAAATAAGGTAATAAAGTAGGAAGAAAGACAAATACAGTAAAAGCAGGTAAAGTGCAAATTTTTTTTATATATAACAAAAGAAAAAAAGCAAACAGATTTAAACGAATTACCCAATTAACCAGTAAAAAACCTCAGGTTCAAAACATAACTAGAATACTGGATTTCTGAATACATTAATGATGAAAAATATGATGTATGCAATATTTTAAATGGTGTAAATATTATAAATACAGTGCAAATATGCTTAAAATAAAAAGGACCCACCACTCTTTTAGACAGCTCAGGTGGGTGTAAAAGATCCCACAGCACCCATCACAAATTGATCAGTATTAGCAAAAAACTACGGGCACTCATAAAATTGTCTAAGGCCAGCTTCGAGAGAAAAATTACACAGGACACTAAGGATAATCACAAGGCTTTCTTTAGTTATGTTAGGAACCTGGGTGGTAATTCCCAGATATGCTCAGAATTAGTCCAAAATGACAAAAAATACACTGAACCCACAGACATTGCCAACATCCTAGCTGACAGGTTCAGTGTAAATTTCTCCCCCCCTCCCCACCAAAAGGGCAAATATCTATCCCAGCAGAGTGCTGCCCCCCTGACATCTCAGATGCTCAGGTAAGAGCCGCCCTCTCCAAAGCAAAAAACACAGCATCAATGGGACCAGACGGTGTCCCGGGCTGCGTCCTACATGAACTCCAAGAAGAGCTAAACCCAAACATAAAACTACTGTTCAATCTCAGCCTTACTACAGGATACGTGCCCAAAGAGTGGCGTACAGCAACAGTGGTCCCTTTCCATAAAGGTGGTGCCTCAACGGATCCTGGAAACTATCGCCCCATAAGCCTGACTAGCTTGGTCTGCAAAGCTATGGAAAGGATCATCATGGACCTCATAAATAAAGATATTGGGGACCTACAGACACTGAATCCTACCCAGTTCGGCTTTGTTAAGGGCGGATCCTGCCTCTTAAACCTGGTTGATTTCTTTGAAACAGTCACCAAGGCCATTGACGAGGGGAAGGTGGTCCACACAGCCTACCTGGACCTCGCAAAAGCCTTCGATACAATACCCTACTCGGGCATTATAGATAAGCTCACCAGCTTAAATATAAACCCCTATGTCACTAGATGGATTGCAAACTGGCTCAAGGACAGAACCCACATGGTTAGAATTGCTGGAGCCATGTCAGACTCCAAACCAGTTACAAGTGGTGTCCCGCAAGGCTCAGTCCTGGGACCTCTCTTGTTCGGTATATATTTCTCGGAGGTACAGGCCAACACGGAAGGACTGTGGCTGACCAAGTTCGCAGATGACTGCAAACTGGGCGCCATAATCGACTCTCCAGCCGACACAAGCATCCTCCAAAAGGGCCTCATAGAAACAGACAACTGGTGCCAGAGCCATGGCCTCAAGCTAAATGCCAAAAAGTGTATAGTCATCCCCTAAAGTGCCCACAAATTACCACATAGATGGTAATCCATTAAGTACAGAAGAAGTAATTAGGGACCTGGGGACCCAAGTTGATAGCAATCTCTCATTTGACAACCACGTAGCCAAAGTGGTTAGAAAAACATTTTATATAGCCCACCTAATCATGAAGGGATTCACATCTAGATCAGGGGACATCATCATGCCTCTTTACTCATCCCTCATCAGGCCCATAATTGAGTACAATGCTCCTTTTGGGATGTACCTTACCAGACACCTGCAGCAACTGGAAAGACCCCAAAAGTACCTCACCAAGAGGATCAAAGGGCTCAAACAGATGCCATATGCTGCCCGGTTAAAGAAACTCCAGCTCTACTCAGTGGCATACCACCTGTTCAGAGGCGATCTGTGCCTGACGTATAAAGCCATGTCCAACCCGGAATTAATGGACATGCTGCACCTCAGAAAATCCAAATCCCATCGAGCTACGCTCGAGAGACTTGAACCTCAGCACTGAAATAAATAGGACATGCTGGAGGGACAGATTGATAACCCAGAGGCTCCCTTCACTCTGGAATAAAATCCCAGTCCAGGTTAGGCAGAGTCCCTCATTGACTCTCTTCAAGAGGAATCTTGATGAGTGGATGGGAGATCGTAGGTTTACCCCGGGTATCACTTCTGTGTCACTGTTAGACAGAGGCACAGTATACTAACCTCGAAAAAGGGCATAGCAAAATAAATTTAAAATGGGTGGCGAAAGCCAAACACATTCTGGCTAGGCTTATAAATGCCCTAGGGCAGATAGCCTAGTAAGAACCTATGAACCTATAAGTAGAGGAGACCAGAGCTTAACATCTCATCTGAAGGATGGCACATTCAGGAGTGAAGCGTTTACCTTTACAATGTCGCAACATACTTGTGCGACTGTTTACTTACCAGTCAGAAATGGCAACGTCAAATGCTCAGAATCACGAGCCTGGTAGTTAAAGAAAGTAAACACTCAGGAAATGTCAACTTTGAGCAAAACTACCTCATTTCTGGGTTGCTGCTATGAACGTTATGCAGGGGGGGGCAAGCCCCCCTGCATCCCATGTGGGGGACACCCCCTGCTACTTATATATACAAACTCCGAGATTGCACTACAGTGAGGGAAATTGTGCATACCCCGATCCCCACTATAGCGTGATCTCCACTCAACATGCCAAATTCATAACAGTAAATGCAAACTAGCATTCGCTGTTGTGAGTTCGGTATTTTTTTTCTTTCCCTAATACATATTTTTGAAAAGATACTTTCACACATATGTGCATCACACAAGTCAGCCAAGACATTTTAAAGGTAATCCAGTGAAGCACCCCTTACTGCTTAACTGCAGGGTCAGCAATCTGAAAAATCAATCAAATCCCCGGGAAGGGGTATAGAACCCACAGTCTTCTGATTTTCCAGCACCAAAGGTGAACATGCTGCCTGTTAAGCCACTGATACCACTTTCTTTTTTAAAAAACATTCCCATACCCCAACAAGAGCTGTGCTACTGTCTGATAAACTGCCTGAAGGAGGCCTATCATCCCAAACATGGCTAGTGGAGAAAAAATAAGTGGTACTTTAGTTCCTAGTAAACATGTAAAATAAGCGTCTGCATTAAATTAAGCTTTGTAACAAGGTTTAAATATATTTTAGTTCATAGTTTACTGTAAACAAAAAGTGTCATAATGAAAGCACTTGAATGCCAGCTGACGCAAACTGTCAATGTGCAAATGAAATGTTCACAAACCTATGTATGTAAAAAAATGGTTAGATTGTGTTGCTACTTTGTAAATAAATCTTTACTGACTTAGTTTGCTCACTTTCACAATTGTAATGTGCAGGGATTGCTGCTGATAAGAAAATGGTTTACTGTTGTCTATCAGGAGACTGATGTAAAAAAGCCAAAAATAATATCTTTTTATGCACTTGAAAGCCCAGGTATGACAAAATAAACATTAATTAATAAACATTAATATTTAGCATTATTTAATGTTACATTGTTAAAACCCCACTGGAGTGAACTAATGGAGGGGTACGAATGGAGAGATGAAAAGTCAGCAAGCAAAGGAGGGTAGTAGTGCTGAAATTGAATATATCCTCAACTCAACTCTTGGTGAGTACCTTTATGAGGTTGAACCTGTTATTCACAAAATCTCACCAAGGTGACACCGATATACAGACTATTTATATAGTATATATCATGGACAGTAAAAAAAACTAAAAAAGATAGATGGGTAGACAAGACCCAGGATAATAAGTGTCCAATCCAGGTAGGTGCACTGGTGCCAGGACTGGAAAAGATGACAGTGTAGAATCCTCAAAATACGGAAACATTACTACAATGGGCCAGGCCAGGCCAAGGGGAACAATGGCCACCCTGTTGTAGAAGGCAGTAGCAGTCCACAAAAATCACAAAAACTGATAGGCCAAAGAAGGGCCAAAGAAGAGCGATTAAAGACGATAAAGTGGACTATTGAGTCTAGAAAGAAATTACATATTGTTACTATTACGCAAAAAGCCCAGACTTTCCAAACACAAGACATACAAAATGATTACGAGAGAAAATGATTACGAGAGAAATTAGAGGAAAGAAAAATACTTCCACAAGAAAACAAACTGTCAGAAGCTTCAAACGAAAATTTGTGCTTATTAATACAACAAATTTGTGAAAAACAGTATATAGATCAAGAAACCTTAATCTGTTTGGGAAAAGAAGCATCTGAGGAAGTGCGAAAATATGAACAAAACCAAGATATTTTTGAAAAGTATAAAAAGAATTATGGACATGGGAAAGATAGAGATTTCATATGGTGCAATATTTATGCAAAGGAGAAAGCCAAATTAATCAAGGTAAAGAAGACAGCCCCCAAAGATACTCATAGGGAAATACAGGCAAAGGCATCCAAATATGGAAAATGGTATAATATAAAAAAAAAAACAACATCAAAGATGGAACATAGAAAAGAAGATCAGCATTAGTAAAGTAGAAGTTAAAAAATATAAGTTGAAGTTATGGAGTGCCTGCAAAGTGAAGGATTTGGTGTAGAAAATCAAATAGGTTACATCACAGCAGGGTGGAGTGAGTCCCCAAAGTAGGAAGAAGCTGGAAGATTAGAACACATCTGAAGAAGACATACGGACATGGGAAAGAGAGAGATTTAATATGGTGTAATATTTATGCAAAGGAGAAAGTAAAACTAACCAATACAAAAAGAGCAGCACCAAGATATTTGAAAAGAAATACAGGCAAAGAAATCCACACATGGAAAACTTTACAATACATAAAATAAGAAGACAAAGAGGAAAAGGAGATCAGTAATAGAGAAGTTAAAGAACTAGAAACTGAGGTTATGCAGTGCCTGCAAAGTGAAGGATTCAGTGTAGAAAATCTAATTCAGAAAGCACCACAACAGGATAGAGCAATGGATATCCAAATTAAGGGGAAACCAGTGGAACAGGAAGCAATTGGTCAGTTGCCATATGAAGATAATTTGGAGCCTTCCACAGGAAACCAGTATAAACGTTCATTTGAAGCTAGACAGCAAGGGAAGGAACAGGAAACGCTGATGCAGTTAATGTTGAGGAGTGATAGGCCAGTGAGTTCCCATATGACAGAGTTACTGATGGCACGGGATGAAATTGAAGAGAATGTGCCACATGAAGATGTTATATAACGTTCTACAGAATGCCTGCAGGAATTGGAAAACAAGGGATGTGCCCTTAGTTTGGAAGAAAATGAGCTAAGATAAGAGTTGCTTGATTTAATAGACATAGACAGGTATATTAAGATCAATGAAAGACATTGACTGCAGAAGATCAATAAAACCCCAAATGTCAGAAGTTTGATAAAACAAATGAACACATTAATTGTGACTGTCCATAGAGAGCCATGTGATATAACAGAAGTAAACAGGATATATTACTGTGCAGCTAAATTAATAGCTGATAACATTTTACCACAAGAACACAGGGTAGTGGGAAAGGAAGGGGAAAAAATGGAATACCATAATTGAAACATCTAACAGAGAAAGCTATAAAGTAGCTAAGACAAGTGTCACCGTTAGAAGACTATAGAAGAGGGAACAGAACAAAAATACTAAGACAGACAGATTAAGCAATGTGAAGTATTACAACATACCAGGATCTATCGTGCACTATCGCAAATAAATTAAAAATTTCAGCACAGGCGGAACAACTGAGAATATACGAATATAAATATAAATATGAAAGGAAAAGTACAAAATAAGCAATTTACTGATGACCCAAAAAAAGCTTTAGAGAATTGGGAAATAAGGTAAAAGGAATTAAAAGACCACCAAAAAAGAAGAAACGGATACATTTTGGAGAAGTATCTATGAGGATCCTGTGGAACATAAAGATGCTAAATGGATAAAAGTAAAAGAAAGAATAAGAGGGTTAAAAGTACAAGATATGAAATGGGATGAATTAACAGCCAGAGAAATTGAAACACAGTCAAGAAAAGCCTCTAACTGGAAAACGACAAGCCCAGATGCAGTACCTAATTTTTGGCTGAAAGTAACATCTTTGCACGAAGATTTAGCCATGAGTAAGAACTACTTATATGCACACTCCGAATGGACGCTAACCTGGTTAACAGGAAAAACAATGCTCCTACTTAAGAGTAAACCTGCAAGCTACCCTAAAAATTATAGGCCAATAATTTGCCTTCCGATGATGTACAAACTACACACGGGAATTGATGCCGGCAGAGTTTATAGTCATTTCGAAGAAAACTCAATTATGGCGGAAGAACAAAAAGGGCAATAAAAGAAAGTCATATGGAACAAAGGCTCACTTGTTGTTAAAGTCATAGTGGAGAACTGTAAAAAGGGGAAGAATCTTAGTATGGCATGGACTGACTACAAAAAAAAGCATTTGATAGTATCCCACATTTATGGATAAAAGAGTGCTTAAAAATGTACAAGATACACCCTAGACTAATAGACTACATTACAGTGACCATGAAACAGTGGCAGACTACTTTGCAATTAACCCATGATAAAGGGCAAAATTATTATCCCAGGGATAAAAATTCAAAGAGGGATAATCCAGGGTGACTATCACTGCTGTTATGCTGCCTTGTCCTTAATCCATTAAGCTGTGTACTTAACATCTTAGGCCATGGCTATAATTTGGCTCCTAGAAAAGAACAAAAAGTGTAAAGACTTCTCATCTTCTTTGTCGATGATTTAAAACTATATAGCTCATCAGATGAGGAAATGAAAACACAACTGCAAGTTGTCAAAACTTTTTCAGATGATGTAAGAATGTATTTTGGTCTTGATAAATGTGCAAAAGCAACCTTTAAAGCAGGAAAACTGCAACACCAAGGACACATCAGTTTGGGACAAGAATGTGATATAAAAGAACTTGAGCAAAAAGGAGAGTATAAATATTTGGGAAATGATGAAGGATTAACAATAAAATCATGAACAAATGCGAATAAATCTTAGTAAGGAATATTTCAGAAGACTTAAAATTAATTCTGAAAACAGCACTGACATCTAGGAACAAAATTCAAGCTATAAACCAATTTGCTCTTCCCATCCTAACTTACAGTTTTGGAGTGAATGACTAGCCCCAAAATGTGTTGGATAGATTAGATAGGAAAACAAGTAGGATGCTTCAATCTCACCAAATGATTTATAAAAATCAGTTTATACCAAGATTATATATTCCCCGTTCTGAAGGAGGGATGGGCCTCCTTGAACTTGATTACATGTCTATATCTGCAGTCGTGGAACTCCACAAATACCTGTTGACCTCACAAGACCCAAATGCAGTGAACCTAAGATGACTTCTCTGCTTAATTTAGCAGAAGCATATCAGCGTCAAGCAGGAATGGAAATCAAACCAGAAGTAGATAAAAATTAGGCAGCAACTGAATGTGCCAAAAAAAAAAAAAAAAAAAAAAAAAAACAAAAGAAAGAATATACGGTGAAGGACCAGATGAGAAGGCAAGAAATGCAGAAAGAGCATAAATATAGTTGCAAGTATAGAAAACCTCTGGAATAACCTCATCTTGATCAGGAACGAATGTAGGAATGGTTAAGGAGAGGCGAATTTAAACCAACAGATGAAAGGTTAATATTGGCAGCCCAAGAGAGTGGGCTAAGTACATGCTGGTTTACAAACTGAATTGGAAACAGTCGCACACCTTGTTGCTGGCTGTGACATACTAATGGCAGAAGGACTGTATACTGAAAGGCATAATAATGTGGCAAGACTGTTGCACTGGGGATTGTGCAAACATTATAGTACTGAAATGGCTGAAAAACACTGGAAACATAAGCCACAAAGCATCATAGAAAATGATGAAGTTTATATCACATGGGATCACCCATTGCCAATGGTTCAAAAGATAGATGCTAGAAAAACGGATATAAATAAATAAAATAAATATAGTGGTCCAAGAAAAGACAGAAGTAGCACTGATCATTGAAATCGCTACACCCAGTGACTAGTGTCTTGTGTACGGAGAAAGACAGTCATAAAATATCAGGATCTGCAGGCAGAAATGACAGCCATGTGGAAGAAAGATATCCAGACAATTCCAATAGGAGTAGGAGCAACGGGGTCTTATAAAAAATAATCTACAATCATACTTAGATACGTTACCAATCCATGTACGAATTGCAGGAGGAGTCATTACTGGGCACATAGTTGCTGCATACAGCACTTTTGGCAGACATCATACAATACTAATTTCATGAACTTTAATCGTACTTTGACTTAGGAATGGGGTCCATTCCCATCATAGTATCAGAAACCCAAAGGATTTGAAGAAATTAAAAAGGAGTGAACTAATAATGAGTACATTATTGACAGTATTTAGTATATGTGTAGTATGACAGTCTGAGGTAAGAAATTATATATTTTATTTTATTTATTTTACATTTGTTGACCGGGCTAGTCCAGTTGGATACATGTCCATTTTCAGCAGAGGCCCGGGGAGAAAAGCTCCTCGAAAGTAAAGTACAATATTATATATAAAAACAAAACAAAATTTCACAGGTGCAAGTACAATACAAAATTAAGCTATTTGATACATGAAAGATCATATAGATGAGAGTAGAGTAGAATATAAGGAAATATGTTCACTTGATTGCATCTTATGATAAGTATCTTTTGTTAACATAGTAGGTAGTCTGAAAGACATTTTTGGATATAGATAGAGAATCTAATCAATTTTAAGGCCTGTTATATTTATGGTTTTCATTAGGTAGTTAGTATATACAGTAAGACAGGTATCTTTGTGAAAAAAAAATGACATGAGAGGTTAGTCTGGGTTCATACAGGTGCACAACCAATGAGATTTGAGGTAGGTTTTAAGCCTGATTTTAAATTGTGTTAGTGAAGAAAGGGAGGTCAGGTTACTGGGGAGAGAGTTCCAAGTTTTACCCACGGTATTGAGAACAGAGAGTCCCTAGCCTTATTGTAGGTTTTGCCTATTTGCACTAATATTTTATTAGATGAGCGTAGGGTCTTAAGGTTGCTGTAGGGGGTGATGAGAATTGGTGTGTTATTAGGCTGATACAGGATTTTGTAGGCAAATGTTAATTGTTTAATAGAAGTAGATTTGGTAACTCTAGCCAACCTAGTTGTTCATAATTAATACAGTGATGGGTTCTGAATATAGAGCCTGTTGCAAATCTAGCAATATTGTTATAGGAGACAGCCAGTTTGTTCATGTTGTGTTTTTTTTTGAAAGGTTAGTATATATAGGGGAGGCATAGAGGAGGGTAGAGATTAAGTGGGTCTGGGCAATAGTAGATCTTGCTAGTGGGGTAAGAAAGGATTTGATTCTATAGAGGGAGCTTAGTTTTTTGTTGACTGTTTTTATGGTATTGTTAATGTGACTATCAAAGTTATCAGTACCCCTAGGAGTTTTGTGGTAGAGTCGGGGGATATGATGGTTTCATTGTTCGAAGTGACAGTAGTGGTGTGGCCCTATTGGTGGGAGTAAAAAGTAGGAATTTGTTTTTTTTGGGGTTCAGGATGAGGCACTGGTGTAGTAACCATTCCTCAACTATGTTAAACACTTTTTGGGTGAGAGACTGAAGGTCTGATGGAGTTGGGGCTGAGCATATTAATGTGGAGTCATCTGCATATTGTATTATGGAAGCTTGAGGAATTACAGTATGCAGGTCATTGATGAAAATAGAAAACAGAAGAGGTCCAAGTATAGAACCTTGGGGGACACCGAGTGCAATGGGGAGATAAAGTTGTTCTCCCACAGAACTGCTTGTTGCCTATTGTTTAAGTAGGATTGAAACCATTGTATAGCCAGTGCATCAAGAGATAGGTTTTTGAGTATGTTTATGAGAAGTTGGTGGTTTTTGAGTATGTTTATGAGAAGTTGGTGGTTAACCATATCGAAGGCTTTAGAGAGATCAATAAAGAGGGCTGAGGATAGAGTGTTGTTATTGCGATTTTTGTTTATACTGTCAGAGAAGGATAAAAGGGCAGTAGTAGTACTGTGAAATGGCCTGAAGCCATGTTAGCAGTTAGCTAATAAGTTATCTATTAGGTGTTTTAAAAGTTGCTTATGAATGCATTTCTCCATGATTTTTGCCAGTGGAGATAGTATAGCAATAGGTCTGTAGTTGGATAATTCCCTAGAGTTTCCACCTTTATGCAGGGGGATAATATGCACGATCTTCCAAATAGATGGAATAGTTCCCTCAGAGATTGTTCTGTTAATCAGAATGGAGATGGGGTAGGCTATGGCATTTGCAGCTTTTTGCAGATATTCTGCAGGAAGGAGATCTGCTGCAGTGGTGGTAGGTTTGAGTTTTAATAATAGGGTACGGATAAAGGATGTAGGGACAGGTTTGAGATTAAACGAGGGAGGTAAGGTAGTATTAGAGGGCGTCAGAGATGAGCTGTCAGGAGTTGGTTGATTGGCAAGAGACTGAATGGTCTCAGTGAAAAATGTATTAAAGGTACTTGCGATTTGCTTTGGATTGTCATGGTCAGTACCTCCAGGGGAGGGAGTGACAGAACAGCCTGGGTGTAAGAGTGAGTTTATCCCTGCCCAAAATTTTTGTGGTTTGTTTTGCTGGGTATGTTGGAGTTGAATATAATAGTTTCTTTTGTCTGACAGAATGGCTTTTTTTGCATCATTTCTTAGCTGTCTGAACGTTATGTGATCCTCTGGGATTTTAGTAGTACGCCATTTGGTCCAGACTATTTCTGAGGAGCATTTTTTGTCTTGTCTCTTAAGAGCCAGGGGGCAGGTTTGTTCCTAGTTCTAATGGTCCTTTTTGGAGCATGGAGGTCAAGAATACTTAAGAATTTAGTATTAAAAGTAAAAAATATATATATATTTCTCAGTTATACAACTGTAAATATTCTAAATGAAAAAAAACAAAGCCCAAGAATAGTAAAATGAAATCTAATATAGAAATTGTGTAAAATATAGTGCATTAAACACATTAAATCCAGTTACAGATCCAGTTACAGATGAAGCCATTGTAAATGAATAACAGAAAACTAAGTACAATGTACTTTATAGAAATATTATGCAGGAAATATTTAGACTGTATCAAACAAACCAAATTGCTGACTTATCAAGAGAAAAGCAGCAACATCCCTAAAGGAGTGCTCCTGGACTTTTGTACAGCCCAAAGAAATGACACTGTGGACTGTTCTTGAATGCCAAACAGAAATATACTCTTACCATAGTTAGAAATACTATATAAACTGATTTATTTTACTGCAGATTTGTCAATCCTTTTCATTGGCTAATAAACCTATACTATGAGACTGACCCTTTTGGTTCCATGCTTGCTTCATTTAGGCGGACTGAATTTTTGAGCTTTCTTGTATGATTTCTGTATAGCTGTGCTTGTCTTCTCATATTTTAATGAATGAATTGTGCAGCGGTAAGGCCTCAACCCCCACCACCCGATTATGAACATTGCCCTATCCCTTCTACTACAGTCAGAGTGCCACAAGTCACTAATTCTGATGGCATTCCTCATGGACTTCTGAAGCCTCTCTCACAATTCCCACACTATTTCTAGCCTGTCCTCCTCCCAAGTAGTAGACTCTGGATCCCAAGCCAAGTGGCTTCACTGCACTGCCTTTCCATCTTGTTTCTTGGATACATAGGATGTTTAGCCTCTAATCTTACCATCATGTCTTCAACTTCCAAGCTATGTCCTTTTAGTGAACCTACACTGAATGTAACAATTCTTAGTTCATGTTTGGCAGGTTCACATTTAGCAGGTTAATTGGTTTTATGTCCCCCTCTCCTCAACAGAGCTACCCCAGGTAACCCAATCTCGGCAAATGGACACTAGCCAGCCAGTAGCGTACTGCCCAGGGCTGCTGTGATTTACGATGGGTACACATTGGGCAAGAAGGGCACATACACCCCTTCCACTGTTAGCATAGGTCCCTGGCATACAAAGTAGGCAAGGTTACCATCCCCCTTACCACCGACAAATACCCACGTCCATATGGCAACATTAGTCAATATGACCGAATCACCTAGACTTATATTTTAAACCACTGAGTGGCTATCCCTGCCACAGTGCGCAGTCTGATTCCATGTTCTCTCTCTAGGATACTGTGCACCACAGTACATGCCCAAAGCAGTTAGTCTATATAACTCTTCCCATATAGGGCACCATCTCGAGTCTGTACCGATACCCACAGCTCCATTCGAGTCTGTACCGATACCCACAGCTCCATTCTTGGGTGAGTTTGGAATAGAAACACTCATTTTTCAGAGGTGGAAGGAACCCCACAGAGACAGAGAGAACATGCAAACTCCAACTGACGCTAGCCAGAGATCAGGACCAAACTTTGTACCTTGTGCATGGGAGGTGAAGACCATAACCATTATGGCAACCGGTCCCTATGAGGAGGCATTTATTAGTCTGGCATTATATGGGGTTACAGTCACATCCTACTTAGCAAAAGGCATACCTTGTAATTTGGGCATATTTGCCTCCAACAGGATGAACAGCAGGACATAAAACATTCTTTTACAGCTAGACTTTTTTTCACTTTGTTGATCAGGTAACCCTGGAGGATTAAAAAAAAAAAAACATCCATTTGTCAAGGGATACCTGGAAGCACAAGGCCTATTGATGTTAAAACAGGACAACAGTCAGCTGAAAAAAATCCTAACCATTTATTAATTTATTTTTATTTTATTTTGCATTTGTTTACCGGGATGGTCCAGCTGGGCCAGAAGTACCCATTTTCAGTGGAATCCCAGGGAGAAAAGCTCCACATACAAGACATTTTACATACAATAGAGAATTTACATTAATAAAGACATTTAGTACATACTATTGATAGCTTATACAACTGGTGAAAAAAAAAAAAACAGTACATAAGTAATCATTCTCAAATCAAAGATAATACACAAGCAATACAGAGTATATACATGAGAACATTCCATACGAGTAGTTTTCAGCTAGCAAAATTTATATAGGACACTTCATGAAATGGGTGCAAAGCAGATATAGGAATTAATTAGAGACTAGGTACTTAAACTTTTCACATGTTAAGGAGGTGTAATAGCTGTGCGATAGGCTATGTTAAGGAGTCTCTGAAGGTCTCGCCTGGTTAATGGTACATCTATAAGGGCAATAATTCATATTGTAAAAGAAAGCACAACAAAGTGAAACTGTTGCAGGAATCAGCAAAGTCAGTAGATATTGTTGCAGATATAAGTGGTGGTATGGTATTAAGGTAGGCTGTGAGAGTATCTGAAGGTCTCGCCTGGTTAATGGTACATCTATAAGGGCAATAATTCATATTGTAAAAGAAAGCACAACAAAGTGAAAAGACCGCAGGGCACTAGAGCTGGGTTAATCAATAAGATCACAATTTACTACTTTAACAAATGGATTGACCAAAATATTACTCAGAAACATTTCTATGTATGAAATGCACAGGTAGTATAGTCCATAATTTGTCTCCTTACCAATCAACCCTTTGCAATCACATACATTTCAAAATATGAACACAGCATGGTATGTTGCGACATCACAGTTCATATTTGTACCTGCAAGTCCTTTTGCAGGATGACTTGTTGCATTGACCCTTTTTGCAATAAGTTCTGACAGCTCTGTGGCCAAATTAATTTTAATATTCAGTGCTACTCAAACATTTAATATGCAAATGAGCATTCCTCCCGGTGAATGAATTCAAGTTCTTAACTCTTTTCTTTAATCACATCTAGATTTGGAATCATAATACAGCAGGGGTTGACAAGTTGTGTGTTAATGTGCAATTAATGCCCGCATAGGGATGTTATGAGGCCTGACACCACAGGCATACCACTATTACTGGAGTATTCCAAACAAAACTCCTAGGTGCTGTTACTGATAACATAAAGTTCGACGTACATGTATCTCAAACAATAAAGGTACATAAAAAACTAGGCACCCTACATAGAAACAATTTCTAACCAATAACACAAAAACAGCCATCGCAAGAACTCACCTTCTCTCTCCTCTATGCCTCTCTCATACCTACCAAACTAAAGAATACAGATTTAGGAAAACCCGAGGCTTGTTATAATAAAATAGCAAAATTCGCCACAGACTCTATATACAGATCACACCACTGCCTAAACTTGAAACAACTCTCTTAGTTATAACTACCAATCTCTTATGTTAGCACAGGAAAATAATTTTCTTGGGTGGCGAAAGCCAGGGTACCTTTGGCTAGGCTTATATAGGCCCTAGGGCCAATAGACTAGTACCTACTTATGAACCTATAATCAGCTATCAATGGCTCATGGACTACTATACCAGCCTGATAAAAAACCCAGTTCTCCAAATTATACTACAACCTTATTTGTGTCTTATGATCCACTAATAAAATCACTAATAAAATCACTATTAAAAAGAGTAACCAAAGCTAAGAATACTGCAGGTGACTCTACTCAAATCACATAGCCAAAATCTAGGAATCACCCCCTCAGACTATTAGATTTACAACTATCACAGCTCACTTTAGTTACTCAAGAACCATTTATCCAAAATATGGCTCTGCTCATATAACAGTCCGGGTTAACTAAGACTATTTATTCCAAACCTTTACTACCCTATACTACTATTTCTGTATTAACTAATCACTACCTCTGCCTTACAGATATCACATCTACCTTTCCTTCCTGCTGCCTATATATTCTGTAAACTAAAACACTAATTACTTCTATATCACAATAATACCTTAACCTTTCCGTTAATCTCAGTATTCCTACGAAATAGGATATTCGATATCAACTGTAAAGCTCTGTTAAAATTTCAGGATATAGAGAAATGTAGTTGTATGTATGTATTTTTGCCTTATTCAGCTTGGAACTTATCAAATGGGAAAAGAGATTATATTTGTATGCTTGTACCTCTGCCTTGTTAAGCTCTAAGATTTCTGTATGCATTACACATATGTATCAGTATCTTTATATTTCTTTGTTAAGTTGTTGTTTGTATGTGCAGCTTTCCTCCACTGGCCTGCATTGAAAAAGGGTTTCTGCCCAGTCAGACTTTCCTAGTAAACAAATATAAAAACAAAACAAAAAAATAAATAAAAGTAAAAACTTCCTTGCACCCCCTGCCCTGTATTAGTTCCACTGGCATAACTCCATAATGCTCTGTTTACACAATTAAATTTTAATTTATGCACTGCAGGACTGATTAGTGTTGTGGGGACTAGTACTAAGTAGCTTGTATGTGTGTATTTTATATACACAGGGGATGCATCAAACTTGGGAGAAACTAGTAGTCTGTAAAAGGAAGCGTAGGATTAAAAACGCTCATTCAATAAATACTCCACAAAGTAAACCATGGACATTGCTATAATTCCATTCTACAGTGGTCAGCTAACCAGTGAATATCATCATATCAGGCAGAGTGCTGACTTTATCAAGGGAAGGAGAACCAGACCCCGAGAGACAACAGGAGCTGCAGCTTTCTGCTGGTTTGCTCAACTGTTAGTACTTACAGTACTTGTTTATTGATTTTGTGTTTGTTAAATCAGGAAGGACAAGCTGAACACAGCCCCTATGCAGTTGACTTTTTCCATGGAGTGGTGGTTTCAGTTTTCCTTCCTTCCCAAACCTGATCAACAAAAAAAGTCTACTTTGCAATTCTTAGTCCCTATTCTTGTTAAAGCTACTACCGGGAACCTACATTTGCATTAGACAAAAAACTTTGTCCAAAAGGGAACACACACACATTTTTTTTCTGTTGCATTTTACACTCGCTAAACATAGAAGAACTGCTTAGCGAACGTGAAATAATGGTGACCGTTTAGTTTTTTAGGCAGAGTTCCACAGTAGCTTGATATGCTGCCGTGAAGCAGCACACTCATTTTTCAGCGGGCATTACTTTTTCATACACTGCTGGAGAATGCCCGTTCTCAAATCAGAGTGTGATCTATGGATCTTGTTTAGAGAACGGGCAAACTTGACATCAACACCCTGACTGGAGAACAAACATTCTCCAGCAGGGTATTAATGCAGAACTAAAGCCTAATGAAAAACGAGTCCGCCACTTCACAGCAGCATATCAAACTGCCATGGAGCTTGGACAGAAAAAAACCCTGTGGCTGCAGTGCTTTTGCTGTTTAGCGAGTGTAAAATGTAAACAAAAAAAGAAAATAAAATTTAAAAAAAAGTGTAAGTGCATCTGTGCATGTGAGTGAAAGCGATATCAATCAAGCAGTTATTTTACACTTGCTAAGCAGTGCTTTTGCTGTTTAGCAAGTGAATAAAAAATAAACAGAAAAAAAGTGTATTTGTGTCTATGTATGTGTAGCACTGTGTTCCTGTTTGGGTGTGTAAGTGAATGCATGCATGAAAGCAGAACAGAGTGTGTGTGTGTGTGTGTGTGTGTGTGTGTGTGTGTGTGTGTGTGTGTGTGTAAGAGGGGGTGTGGGAGACACAGAATAGTGCGATCAATCGGGCCGTTACTTTACACTTGCTAAGCAGAGCTTTTGCTGTTCAGTGAGTGTAGAATAAAAAACAAAACAAAAAAAAAACTTAAAATAAAGTGTGTGTGTGTGTGTGTGTGTGTGTGTGTGTGTGTGTGTGTGTGTGTGTGTATGCTAAACTTTTTCCCTCATATTTTTAGTATGCTCCTCATAAAAGTTTGGCACTGTGGTAAATCGCTGCTGAAGCACTGAGAATTGAAATCAGAAAATAACAGCAGGCATTTGAATTTCAGACTTCATTCTCTTCAGAAAAATGCATGCTAATGCAAAACCTCTTATTCTACCAACTTGCTAAGTTTGTAATAGCAGTATTTAAAAACTGGACTGTTTTACAATAGTACCCCACAGGTTGTTTTGTGCAGAAATGGGTGTGGTCAGAGTGAATGACATACCATGCAGATTTGCAAGTGATATCATGCATACATCGCTTGTTGATTGACACAAATAAAATGGGCACCCAGGTTGATAGCAACCTGACTTTTGACCCCCATGTTGCTTCTGCTGTACGGAAAGCTTCCTACATAGCCCACCTCATAAAGTAAGGATCGCTCATCCAGGGACAAGGAGGTCATAACATCCCGGTATTCTTCCCTTATAAGGCCAGTTATTGAGTACAATGCCCCCATCGGCATGTACCTCAGAAAGCACATGCAGCAGCTGGAAAGACCACAGAGGTTTCTCACCAGGAAAATCCAGGGCCTCAAACATCTACCCTATACAGGCAGGCTAAAAACCCTGTCCTTGTACTCAGTTTCATACAGACTCCTCATAGATGACCTCTGTCTGGCAAAGCAATCTCAGACCACACTTTGATGGGACTGCTGCATATCCGCGAGTCAAGCTCCACTCAAGTAACCTGCAAGTGCAATCTCAAGCCGGACTATGACATCAATAGGACTTGTTGGCGGGGCAGATTTGTGACCCCGGGACGCCTCCCCCATCTGTGGAATATACTCCCTCTCCACCATCAAGCAGAGTACCTCATTATCCCTTTTTAAGCGCAACTTGGAAAACTAGATGGGAAACAAAAAAAATACACCCTTGGGATTGTACCCGTTTCCCTGCTGGACAGGGATTTGGGTGCTGACTTGTCTAATCACGGGCTAAACTCTTGGCTATGCTTATAAGGCCCTCAGGACCAATAGCCTAGTAAAGTACAGTTTTGTACCTACCATAAATGTAGATGTTCGAGGATCTCCATTGCTGCAGTCCTGACAAATGGGTACTCCGCTGCCCACCATCGGCCCGAATACCAAAGGGCTAGAACTGGCGTCGGTCACGGGCGCCTGAGACTGACGTAAGTACTTGTCAGTACAAATGCGCATGACCGACGCCATAACCTCAGTCTTTCTTGCCTCAGACGTCAGAATGCAAAAAAGAAAACACCACCCAAAAAACCCCAATCTAAAAAGAAAAAGGGGGAAGGAGGGAGGGAAAATAGGACTGCAGCAATGGAGATCCTCGAACATCCTATGGTAGGTACAAAACTGCACTATGTTCGTCTCCCATTGCTGCAGTCCTGACAAATGAGTAGAATCCCAGAGCAACGGAAAAAGGGAGGCTGGCCAACTAAATAGCAGGAGGAGCTGCAGACATGCCCTGTAAGACTGCAGTGGCAAACCCAGCCCTAGATCTAGAATAAAGAGGCAAATGATAATGCTTTGTAAAGGTATGTACAGAACTCCAAGTAGCTGCCTCTAGAACGTCTTTCGTAGCTACCCCTCTCAAAAAAAGCAGTAGAGGTGGCCGTAGCCCTAGTAGAATGAGGCCTGATCCCAACTGGAACCTCCTTACCATGATGAGAGTAACAAAAAGCAATACAATGGCTGATCCACTTGGAAATAGTTTGTTTCGAGACAGCTTTCCCACTTGAAGCCACAGCAAACGAAACAAATAACTGTTGAGATCTCCGGAACTCATTGGTTCTGAACAAATAATACAGTAACTGCCTATGCACATCCAAAGAATGCAAAACTCTTTCCCCTTCATTTTGGGGGTTAGCATAAAAAGTAGGCAAATGTATAGATTGGTTCAATGCCACATTAGAAACTACCTTAGGCAGAAAAGTAGGATTAGTACGCAAGGAAACTCTGTCCTGGTGAAAAATCAGAAAAGGTTCCACTGCCATGAGAGCCTGTAATTCAGACACCCTTCTAGCAGAAGTAACAGCCAATAAAAAAGCAGTCTTCCAGGACAACAACTTCAATTCAGCCGTAGCTGCAGGTTCAAAAGGAGGCAGAGTCAGCTTTTCCAAAACAAAATTAAGATCCCAGGCAGGAGTAGGAGCCCTTCGTGGGGGTCTTATATTCTTTGCCCCTCTAAGAAACTGTTTAAGCAAAGGATGTGAAAATAAAGGAGGATCACCATCATAGTGAGCAGAAATAGCTGCAGCATGCACTTTTATAGAAGAGAAGGACAAACCCTTGTCCAGCAACAGTCAAATATTGCAAAGTACAACTCAAATTAGGCAACGTGACATCAAGGCCTTTAGCTGAACTCCAAAGAAAAAATCTCTTCCATTTATCAGCATAAACTTTCCGAGTACTAGGACGCCTGGCTTCCAAAAGGACATCCAAAACTTGTTGAGGGAGCTGAAGGCCCTCATCCTCTAAAACTGAATGCGCCAGGCTGTCAGATGTAGGGATTGCACCCTGACATTGAGAAAATGATTGTTTTCTTGAGACAATAAGTGAGGAATCCGCGGTAATGGCCAAGGTGTCCCGTGAATTAAGCTCCTCAGCAGAGGGTACCAATGTTGACGAGGCCAATCCGGCGCTATAAGGATCATGCAAGGTTTGTCCCTCCTGACTTTCAACAGGACCTGTGGAAGAAGAGGCAGAGGAGGAAAGGCATACACGTGAAGGTTGCTCCGACTGAAGGATAGTGCATCTATTTTCCAGGCTTTCGGATGAAACAGCCTTGTGCAAAACAGAGGCAGTTGGGAATTCAGAGGAGAAGCGAACAGATCTATGTCTGGAGTTCCCAAGCCATGGTCAACTGACGAAATACCTGAGGATCCAACTTCCATTCGTGAGGATCCACCATCTGTCTGCTCAGAACATCTGCTAACGAATTTTGTG
Source organism: Protopterus annectens (assembly GCF_019279795.1). Taxonomy (NCBI): domain Eukaryota; kingdom Metazoa; phylum Chordata; order Ceratodontiformes; family Protopteridae; genus Protopterus; species Protopterus annectens. Next base: position 1,226,831,888 of record NC_056726.1, on the reverse strand, counting down.
CTCCTGGCAGAAACTGTGCTCAAAGAGTGATGTGCAGATCCAAAGCAGTTTCCCATAACAGCATTGCTTGTCTGCAAAGAGGGTAAGAATGAGTTCCCCTGCTTGTTGATGTACCACATGACAGTTGTGTTGTCTGTTCGAATCAACACCAGTCCCGGTCGAAGTAGATCCTTGAATGCTTTTAATGCAAATTGAACCGCCAGCATCTCCTTCATGTTGATATGCAAGTGAAGCAACTCCGGGGCCAAAGGTCTTGAATCCATTTTCCTTTGAAATGAGCTCCCAGGCTGACTCCGAGGCGTCTGTCGTTAATATCTGACTTGCCTCGGTTGGGTCACAGAGAGTCCCTTGTTTAGGTGACATTCCTGAGCCCACCACACAAATTCTTTCTGAATGCAAGGGAGAATCCGAATGACAGTATCCAAATCGTGGCTGTGTTGAGTCCAAACGCTTTTGAGATACCACTGTAGCTTCCTCATATGCAGTTTGGCATTGGGAAGTACTAGAATGCAAGATGCCATGAACCCCAAGGCTTGAAGGACTGTCCTTGCAGTCAGCCTGGACATTACGGATAGCTGTTGGAAGTATAGGTGAAGATTTCTTTGTTTGTCCGGGGTAAGAGATGCCATCTGAGTAGCTGTATTCAGTCTCACACCCAGAAAACACATCTCCTGTGAGGGTACTAGACTGGACTTTATTTCGTTCACAGAATACCCTAGGCATCTGAAAACTGTCATCACAAACTGCAGATGTCGAAGAAGTTCGTGCTTGCCCTGAGCCAGTATCAAACAATCGTCCAGATAAGGATAAATTTGAATTCCCCTTAGCCGGAGAAAAGCTATTACTGGAGCCAGGACTTTTGTGAATACCCTGGGCGCAGTAGATAAGCCAAAGGGCAATGCAGAGAACTGATAATGCAAATTCCCAGTCCGAAACCTCAGGAATTTCCTGCAACTGGGCCTGATAGGAATGTGAAGATAGGCCTCCTTGAGATCCAAAGTCACCATCCAGTGATCTCTGCCTAGCATAGGCAACAGCTGCTGCAGTGTCAACATCTTGAATTTCCAGAAAGGTGTTTAGAATGGATAAATCCAGAATGGGCCTCCAAGTATTTCCCTTCTTTGGCACTAAGAAAAGACAGGAATAAAACCCCGTGCCTCTGTCCACAGAAGGAACTGCCTGTATTGCTCCCAACCGGAGCAAAGAAAAAAATCTGTGCCTGCGCTTCCAGACTTTGCTGATGAGGCACATCCGGCATACCTTTGAAAGGAGGGAATGTGTGAAAATAAAACTGGTAGCCTCGAGTTATAATGTCCAATACCCATTTGTCTTGGGTAACCAAATGCCAATTCCCTTTGAAAAGTCCCAGTTTTCCTCCTAGAGGAGCTGCCAGCAAAGCAGAGTCCGGCAGCTGAAGACACAGGTCATTGGAACTGCTTCCGAAAGGACTGACCCCTGCCCACCCCAGCAGAAGGGGTAAAAGAATTCAAAGGCCTAGAAGTAACAGGGCCCTGAGAGGAAGCCCTACCTCTACCACGCCTCGACCTGCCCCTAGAATGAAAATCCGAAGAGGGAAAAGACCATCCCTAGCAGGCCAATTCCTACTGAACTTAGGGGCTGAACCTGTAAGAAGTCCTTTACCGTCTGCATAGACTTAGCTTTTTCCTCCATTTTTTTCAAAACTGATTCCACTGGAGGGCCAAAAGAACATCAGATTGCAAAGGAGCATCCATAATGCGAGCCTTAACATGCTCTGACAAGGACTGATCTCTAAGCCAGGCATGTCTGCGAACAACAGAACTAGTAGCAGCCACCCTGGAAGAAGCTTGTAAAGCATCAAAACCACACTGCAAAGAATGCTTACCAACCTGGTCTGAAGCATGCACTAAATCCTGAAGCTCCTTACAGTCAACACCTTCAGACAAAGCATCCACTTTACATTTCAATTGACTTAGCAAATAATTCTGATACCTGAGCATATGAAATTGACAATTTAAAGCTCTCATAGCCAAAGTAGAAGAGGTATACAGTTTTACCCCACCTATCCAGGGCCCTAGCATCCTTGTCCAGAGGAACCGGATTCTTAACCACAGAAGCCTTAACACCTTTGGGGCCTTGAGAAATAGTTTCTGGATCAGCCCTAGGACTCTTATACAAGTACTTGTGAGCTTCCGAACCCTGTAGTATCTATCTGGTTTAACTGGGGCAGGGGCAGAGAATCTGGGTTAAGGGCAGCCTCAGAAAATACATCCTGAACAACATCCAGTACACGGGAATAGCCAAAGGCCTGTGCTGAGGTAAAACAAGAATTCTCTCAGCCTTTACGAGAATCAGAATAATCCTGGCCATCCCACTGGAAATGTTCCCTCATGGAATGCAAAGTTTCAGAGAAAGAAAAATCTTCTGGAGGGGACGAGAGGGAGTAGCGTCCTCAGCCTCCGAATCAGAATAGGGAGGGAAATCCTGAAGCTCTTCCACAGAGGAATCTGACTCATTGGAAGACTGAACCAGACCCTCCAACTCTGTGTCTATCCTGGGCCGCTTCACAGGGGGGGGCATTGGACCCCTAATTAAAGTAATCAAATCTTCAGCCATCTTTAACATGTGCTTCCTAGGAGCTGGACCCTGGGGATTAGCACCAGCAGGGATAGACTTAGATTTAGAATGGCCTTTGCCCTGAGAAGGAGGAGGTCTAACTACCCTATGAGGGGAGGAAGCCACCGACAACAAAGAAGCACCCTCAGCCTGGCCTAACACAGGAGAAGCCACTTCCTGCAGTAACAAAGGCTCCCCTAGACACACTGGTAAACTGTCAGAAGGAGCCACTGAAGCAGTCAGTGGTTCCACAGAACCGACGTCCGGAGTGGACACCTCATCCTGTCTGGACCGCAAAGACTTATCTTTGCGCTTCTTAGAAGAACCAGTCGTCGGAGAATCCGACGGCATGTTATAATTACAACGTTTACCAAACACCAGCCTAGCACAGTCCAACCGACGTTTAATAGTACGCTTGTTAAAAGTAGCACAAAAGCGACACCCAACAACGTCGTGCTCAGGCCCTAAACAAGGAATGCAGAGTGAATGGTAATCCCTATGAGGAATCTGTTTCCCACAAGAAATACAGTTATTAACTTTTTCTGACATCCGGCAATACTGAGGCAAGAAAAAGACAAAAAATGTTCCTAACAGGGTACTTAGCCAACTCGAAAACCGACAGTTCCAGAACGCCGAACGGCACTTGCAAAAACTGCTTCTGCTGAGGACCATGCGGCAAGAAAGACTGAGGTTATGGCGTCGGTCATGCGCATTTGTACTGACAAGTACTTACGTCAGTCTCAGGTGCCCGTGACCGACGCCAGTTCTAGCCCTTTGGTATTCGGGCCGATGGTGGGCAGCGGAGTACCCATTTGTCAGGACTGCAGCAATGGGAGACGACGAACATCTTCCTATTATCCTAAGCAACTAGTGGTATATATCAATGCAGGTTTCAGAAATTCATATTTTGTTTTGAACATTTTACACTAGTTAAAACAGTGGCATTTATAAACAAAACACAGTAAACAGAAATGCATAAAAAAATTCTTATTGTATGAGCACTGAAGCTGCATAACCTTACAAGCTATAGTTTTCTTTAATGCAACTTAGATTTACCAGTGAAAATATGTCACAGAATATAACCACAACCTTAGGTTACCAGGACACTGGCATTTATGCATTTGGACAGAGAGGACTAGAATGCAAATATGCAAAATTATAATTACAAACGGTTGGGTTACAAGCTAAGAGTACTCTGCGGGCATAGCAAGATTCCATATCCAGCCTTAACTCATCAGTTATCACTTAATTTGTGTTTCAGGCTGCACATAGGGTTGCCACCTTTCAGATGCCTAAAGTAGGACATTTTTTGTAGAAATGTGAGGTTTTGCAGGACAAAACATACCCACAGCTAGTGCAAAGGACAGAACTTCACTTTTTTGCCAAAATAAAAACTTTTTTCTAGCATTTGAGTTGCTTATGCTTTTTCATATAATATTACGTGTTTCAGATAGAAAATAACTATTTTATGCAACTATTAAAGAAAACTTAAGAAATATATTTTGCCTTAAAATCTCAGGACATTTGCCATTTTTTAGTTTTTTTTTCCAAGACACAGCTGCCCAGAGTGGGACTGTCCCTCACAAAGAGGGACAGGTGGTAACCCTAATTTTATATGGCATCTTACTTACACAGCCTCCATACTCCCAATACAGGTGTCAAATTCACCTTCAAATACTGTAAATCAGCACATTTAAAATTATTCACCCCAACACACAGGTTTTTTTAGGGAACTGAAACCAAATATTCTATTAAGGTCAAGGCCAGTCCTAAATCACAGATAACATACTCACTAAAACCACATCTGAGCAAAAAAGATTTTCAAATAAACCAAACTATTTTTTTCTCCCTCATGTCTTAACTAAGTAAGCCCACTGATGAATAATAGCTTTCAGAGAGGCTCAAGGGGAACTGTCAGATTAAGAATTTTGCCAACACTGACATAAGTAGGATATTTACATAATCAAACGCAGAGCCACAACAGAAGCAGTTTATAGCATCAGCAGTCTTATGTTAACCTGGCAACATATAAAAAATCATCTAAAAATATCATACGCATCGTCACCGAACAGTAAATGAAACACGTGTAAACGCATAACTCATTTCAGTTTACCTCCAACTTCATGATTCAGTTCGTATCAGAAAACAGTAGCCTTCAAACCTGATTGATTAACATAAACACAAATATGACTGATTTCTTTTTAAACAATAAAAAGTACACGCCATTATCTTCTTTCCATTTTCACCTTCTACTTTCAATCCAAAGACTACCCTTCCTGTTTCCTCAAATATGCGTCACCATCACTTAATATTCATTAGCGTTCGGGGTTAGCACAGTAGAAGCTGCTCTCTTAAAGTGATATAACAACATTTCTGATTCCGCTCACAGAAAAAAAAAAACGTTAGATTTCGTTGCGTGAAAAAGAAACTTAGAGGACATTTGTAAAATCTATATTTATAAAAAAAAATCAACATATATCCATAAAACATTTTTCATGATCCTAAAAGTCCCTAATTTCTGTAATTGCTGTAAACATGCGCAAATCTGTCGAATGTCCGGATTTTTGTCTCATATTTCTGGTTTGTTCTCAAAAAAATTGTGGTTTTCTAGCACATCACTGTGTGGAGTAAAGTCACTAAATAATTGCATCAGTTTGACTTTCAGACTTCATATCCTTTAGAAAAATGCATGCTAACACAACTATTGTTATTCAAACAACTTTTTTAAGTTTACAAGAACACTATTTAAAATCTGTCCCTGTATTTGAACCTTTGTCCCCTGATAATTTTAGAGTTTGTCCGCATTTCTTGTGCTAAGAGGTTGACAGGTATGGCTGTAAACCTAGTAGTTGGGCTACAGAGAGAGTGAGGTAGAGACATCTTGTATAGGAGCTTACATAATTTTGGATGCAGTTTATGATTTAACAGTACTTTAATCGTGGCATAGAGCAGTTTGTGTTACAAGACCAAGTTCTGCAATGAACCACTTTTCTTTATGTAGATGAAACCAGTATTTCATAAAACACCTAGTGAGCATACTTATAGCTTCTGAGTAGCCGCTGCTCAATGTTCCAACCTGAATTGAAATCATGACAAGGCTATATAACAGTGCTGTACAGGCAGAACATCCTCCCACCTGGTCTATCGATTTGTAATTCTCATGTCTACCCCAATTCCCTTCCCCAGAACAACATAATTATATATATAAGACTTAACAGTATTTCTTATAATCCAGGGGTTACTCAGACAGTTCAACAAAGAATCAGTCTTGGTACCCCATACCTGCATGTGGTATACCAGGCAAGTTCATGAAAAGGCTTTTTAAAGAGCTAGCTTAATTAAAACTTAAAAACTCTCTGTCTGTCTATCTGCCTTGGCATTTGTAGGAGGCTTAAAAGCAGTGAAAACGTGCAGACCCAACAGAATCGTGACAGACAGAAATAGTTACATGGCTGAGAGGTAGGAAACAGAAATGTGCTTTAATGAACATACCCCGACACTGCGATGTTATATAAAATTAAACAAAGGCACTTAGCCCTATTAGGGATCGAGATAAGGAGAGCAGCTGGGTCCACAGCTCTGAGCTGTACTTCATGGTCCATGCACTAAGGAATGCATTGTGACCATATTTCCATGTCCTCTTGCTGTATGAAATGGACAATGAGTAGCACATAACACAGCAAATGCTTATTTGCATTCTGCCATGCTATAGTTAGTTATACAACACAACTCAGTGTAAGGCTTGTACTTTGAGCTCAGTGTGCAGATATGAATGTGATGTGACTTTCTTGAATTTCTGAGTCATGTTGCTGCAAAAGTACATGTAACTTGACACAACAGCCTTATTCAGAGCTTTGTAGTGAATGTTATGAATCCCACAGATACATAAAACATTCTATAAAGATACCCAGACAGTTGTAATAAAAATGAATTTACAGTCATATGTAGATATGCTATCAATATATAAATATGAATTACAGAAGGAGTCAGTTCTGAGCACATTGCAGGTGCTGTGAAGAGAAATTCTGGCTGACATCAAAGATTGAAACAATACTCATTTCATGAACTTTAATTATACATTGACTTAGGAATGAGGTCCATTCCCATCATGCTATTAGAATCCCAAAAGACTTGTAGAAAATAAACCACGAGAAACCATAAAAAACTAGTGGGAAATGCAGTAGATAAACAGTAGCATAACAGCAAAAAATGAACATTCAAGAAGACTAGCTAATGACATTTTCACTGATTTACTGTCCAACTGTGTATGCACAGCTGCATGCATCCAAAGGACCCTTTGAAGTCAGCATGTTGGCCATTATATTTAGAAAAATCAATATTTCTCAGTACCTTATTATTTGCACAATGATTACAGCAGAGATATGTTAAGTACAGAAACACCAAAATCTTGAAAAAAAACAAAGTACAGACACATTTTTAGATATCAGTGAAACATTATACAGAGGTAAAGTACTTCAGAACATGACACCAGAAGTATGTTGGTACCAAAATGATAAAATTGTGTATGAGAGCATGAAAGGTTAGATAATTTCACAGACAGCAGTAGTATCAGTACAAATGAGAAAATGATTGCTGAAAAATACATGTTAAATCCTTATAAAACAGTGAGACAGAGCAGGAGGTAACGTTAGATACAATAATACATACAAACAAGATCAGAAGTAAACATTTTCAGTCTTGAATAAGACATAAATTGAGATTACTAAATACAATTTCAATACAATCCTGAATAGGAGAAGGGAATGTTAAGGAGCTCAGTCTGCATTCAGGAACTACGGACATGTGGAATGAGTAGAAGAGGAAGAAAATGAAACAGCCAGAGACACAGCTAGACAGGGGCTGCAGAGTGAGAGAAATGTCAGAGTAGCGCAATCATAAAGTAACTTAAGCAAGAAGTAACAAGGAACAGCAAGAGACACAGCTAGGCAGGGGCTGCAGAGTGAGAGAAATGTCAGAGTAGCACAAACACAGAGTAACTTACGCAAGAAGTAACAAGGAACAGCCAGAGACACAGCTAGGCAGGGGCTGCAGAGTGAGTGAAATGTCAGAGTAGCGCAAAAATAGAGTAACTTAAGCAAGAAGTAACAAGGAACAGCCAGAGACACAGCTAGACAGGGGCTGCAGAGTGAGAGAAATGTCAGAGTAGAGCAAACATAGAGTAACTTAAGCAAGAAGTAACAAGGAACAGCCAGAGACACAGCTAGACAGGGGCTGCAGAGTGAGAGAAATGTCAGAGTAGAGCAAACGTAGAGTAACTTAAGCAAGAAGTAACAAGGAACAGCCAGAGACACAGCTAGACAGGCTGCAGAGTGAGAGAAATGTCAGAGTAGCGCAAACATAGAGTAACTTAAGCAAGAAGTAACAAGGAACAGCCAGAGACACAGCTAGATAGGGGCTGCAGAGTGAGAGAAATGTCAGAGTAGCGCAAACATAGAGTAACTTAAGCAAGAAGTAATAAAGAACAGCCAGAGACACAGCTAGACAGGGGCTGCAGAGTGAGAGAAATGTCAGAGTAGCGCAAACATAGAGTAACAAGCAAGAAGTAACAAGGAGCAGCCAAAGACACAGCTAGATAGGAGCTGCAGAGTGAGAGAAATGTCAGAGTAGCGCAAACATAGAATAATTTAAGCAAGAAGTAACAAGGAACAGCCAGAGACACAGCTAGACAGGGGCTGCAGAGTGAGAGAAATGTCAGAGTAGCGCAAACATAGAGTAACTTAAGCAAGAAGTAACAAGGAACAGCCAGAGACACAGCTAGATAGGAGCTGCAGAGTGAGAGAAATGTCAGAGTAGCGCAAACATAGAGTAACATAAGCAAGAAGTAACAAGGAACAGCCAGAGACACAGCTAGATATGAGCTGCAGAGTGAGAGAAATGTCAGAGTAGCGCAAACATAGAGTAACTTAAGCAAGAAGTAACAAGGAACAGCCAGAGACACAGCTAGACAGGGGCTGCAGAGTGAGAGAAATGTCAGAGTAGAGCAAACGTAGAGTAACTTAAGCAAGAAGTAACAAGGAACAGCCAGAGACACAGCTAGACAGGGGCTGCAGAGTGAGAGAAATGTCAGAGTAGAGCAAACGTAGAGTAACTTAAGCAAGAAGTAACAAGGAACAGCCAGAGACATAGCTAGACAGGAGCTGCAGAGTGAGAGAAATGTCAGAGTAGCGCAAACATAGAGTAATTTAAGCAAGAAGTAACAAGGAACAGCCAGAGACACAGCTAGACAGGGGCTGCAGAGTGAGAGAAATGTCAGAGTAGCGCAAACACAGAGTAACTTACGCAAGAAGTAACAAGGAACAGCCAGAGACACAGCTAGACAGGCTGCAGAGTGAGAGAAATGTCAGAGTAGCGCAAACATAGAGTAACTTAAGCAAGAAGTAACAAGGAACAGCCAGAGACACAGCTAGATAGGAGCTGCAGAGTGAGAGAAATGTCAGAGTAGTGCAAACATAGAGTAACATAAGCAAGAAGTAACAAGGAACTGCCGGAGACACAGCTAGATAGGAGCTGCAGAGTGAGAGAAATGTCAGAGTAGTGCAAACATAGAGTAACTTAAGCAAGAAGTAACAAGGAATAGCCAGAATCCTACAGGTATTCTGTAGTGTTAAGATCTTGCTATGGAATTAGGATCCTTCTAAAATATAAATAGTGTCTCTAACTTCTGAGTATACAAAATGTATTTATTTTATTTATTGCATTTGTTTACTGGGAAGGTCCACTGGGCCAAAAAGTGCCCATTTTCAGTGGAGGCCCGGGGAGAAAAGCTCCACAGTGATATATACAATATATGCAATCTGATAAAAAACTCAAATAGCAATTATAACAATTTAAACAGTGTACAGAGTTTCTGAAAAAGAAAGATTGAAAGGCAGTGCACCTGTGAATAAATCTGACTACTAACAATACAACAGAAATTATTGATACAGAAAGAGGTAATGCAACTGTATTTAAAAAAAATAATTGGCAATACATATACACAAAATAACTTTAACTAACCTTTATCTAAGCAAGAGGTGGGAGGATATAGAGAAAAAAACTTGCTGCACTATCTGTTGATTGCATTGCTATGAAGGAGTAAAGGCAGACACCATTACCAACACTGTAAAATGCTCTGGTGTATACCTTAGCAAAGTATGGAAATTGGGTGTGCTATGCAGTTATGTAATAAAATACCGAGTAAGAGAAAAGGGAAAAAGAAAACAGTACAGAAACAAATGTAAGCAGAGCATAAGTGTGTTAACTAAACTGACAGGTGGGACAAGGACTTTCTGTTGTATCCAGTTATATGCAGTGTCACTGGCCTAACACAATGTCACATTTGAGTTTGCCACCAGTGCAGCTTAGGTAGGGTCTGAAGCAATAAAGGAAAAATAAAGATAGTGTGTGGACAGCGTAGAAATATGGCTAGGGAGCTTATTTATTCAGTAGTGCCTCACAGGCAGTAACTCTTTTATAACCAGGAATTAATTACTCCACATGTAAGCAGTAACTCAATTTTAGTATTTTGAAGTAAATTATGCTACACAATAGTAGAGTACCCTTTTGCAGAGAAGATTATTTCTCAATGTTATACAGCTATGAAGTAGCTTATACTTTTAAACTACCCAAATGAATGTGTGATTTTCTCCCAATCACCAAAAGTCCTAATTAATCACAATGAATTGATCACAAGGATCAGCAAACTCCATCCTCACAACTGCCAATGTTTTTGCAATGAAGCAAACACCCCTGCACCCCCAAAGCCACATTACTTAAATATACTAACTTCATAGCTAACAAACTAATACACAGAATCCAAAGAAAATTGCACTAGGTCCACAAAGATTACTTGTAAAACAAACAATAGACCTGGGAAGGCATACAATAAAGCTCGCAGACAGTCAAATTCTCTTCCTTTAATGTCACAACCAAAGCACAAAAACAAAGCTCTGCATTAACGTTCTGAATTACGTTTTCGTTTGTAAAACTTCATCAGATGTTGGCTGCTGACTCTCACTGTATGCTCCTTACTGTTTTCCTCCTGGCCTGCAGGAAACAATCAGCAGGCCAGGGGGGAAACAGTAAGGAGCACACAGTGAGAGTCAGCAGCCCACATCTGATGAAGTTTTACAAATGAAAACGTAATTCAGAACGTTAATGCAGAGCTTTGTTTTTGTGCTTTGGTTGTGACATTAAAGGAAGAGAATTTGACTGTCTGCGATCTTTACTGTACGCCTTCCCAGGTTTATTGTTTGTTTTAAAACTAATACACAGGCCACACAAGTTGTGATCTCACAGTTCCACTTTTAAAATAAACACTTTGGGGAATGTTAGCATTGAGGAAACAAGACCACGGAAAGAAAAGAAATGGAGGAATCAATACTGGCCACTTATTGGGAAGCCCTTTGTAGAACAGAAGGCTTTGACATGATTGCTGTTATATCTTTTTTTTTGTGAAAATCTCAACTTAAGCACCTTGATCCATAACCAACTAATCAATCCACTGCTCAACCACATTAATAACAAACAGTAAACCCTCAAGGCCTGGTAACTGATTGAAATGTTGACTCATTAGTGTGAATTCCAGAACGTCAAGACTAACTGAAAAGACAAACTTACACGTACTAAGACTGACGTTGCTGTTTCTTGGAATAGTTCCTTTTCTCTGAGGTATGGTAATCACAGAGCTGGCATATGTAAGTTTGGGGGTGGGGGCAGTGCAGGGCAACTTGACCTCTGCAAAAACATTTTTAAAGGAGAAAAGTTATGTTCAACATTCTCTGTTCTCCTGTATTTTCTGTCTTATTTTTGACATTTCAGGGGTTGGTATATTGAGTTTCAACATTTCAACTGGGAGCCTCAATCCTTACCAGAGAAAGATAAAAAATAATGACATTATAATCATTACGACACTTCCACTTCAAAAAGTCAAAACCAACAACATGTAAAGTGCACCAATTCAGATAGCTCACTTCACTGTCCTTCAGTTTCTACTGCCTTACCAAATACTACTAGATAATAAACTGCAAATAAATAAATGCTGCTAACTAATTAAACTACCACAAAAATCCTTTCTTCTACCACTTTTAAAGCAAACTGCAAACCCAACTTCTTAGCCCTATTCATGATTTACTCCTTCTGAACACCCAGACCATATTACTTCAACACCTACGTCAGCAAAGCACTCAAATCTAGTCATTCCCAACATTCAGCCCAATCCTTGCCCACTTCAGAGGAATCCCTTACAAATCTCTTTACCACTACATTACCTCAAAAACCTCTCCTGCGCCCTGATCAGTGCCAACAGTGTAAGAAACGAGTTAGATCAAATCAGGTTCTTCCTTGCCACCCACTCCCCTGACATGGTTGCCATTTTAGAATCCATTCAGATTCTAACTAAACTGCCTCCCAAATCTTCTAATGACCAACAGATTGCAAAAGCATACTTTTTACCACCTTACTCATTTAAAAAAAGACACATTCACATTCTAAGTGAAATTCCACCAAACAGGCTTTAACCTAAATGTCTTTGGAACAACAACACTAGATATTTCAGCATTTCCTGGTAATCCATGGACTACTTCATGTTGTAAAGGAGCCAACAAGACCAAATAACAAAACAAGCCACCACTCTTTTTATAGACCTCACACCCTGATTACACCTCTGCAATAATTATTCTTCCCCCTCACTTTTAGCAACCACTGCCTCTTAACTTTTCAGATTTAAAATGTGAATCTCCTACCCCCAAGATGATCTAATTTACCCCAAGTCACCAGGCAATCTCTCTAGATATCCTTCTCACCTGTCCATCATTGACTGGACCCCAGTGTGCACTCTGACTGATGCTAACACTTCTGCAATACAACTTTCACAGTGCCTTCTCTCCATCCAAAGTACCTATTTCCCTATTGCTACCAGATTTGTCAAGCACAAAACAACCAAATGTCTCTCCAAAGAACTTGAAACACTAATGCACCTTCATAATGAGGAATGACAAATGTGGAAAATGAACCCCACATCTTTATAAATTACACCTTCCTACACAATACTAGAAAACAAGCAATTTGCTAGGTTCAAATCCAAATTTGTGGCCATAAAACAAACCTCTATATAGCATTCATCAAAAAAGTTATACCAAGAAGTGAACAGCTTTACATCAAGGATACCATTCAAGGAATACTCCATAAAAACCTACCTAACATGTCATAACATGAAGGTCCAACAACCTATCACCCTCTGACTTTCTCAAGGAATTCTAAACTTTCCTCCCAATACCACACAACATTCATCTTGCTGTATTCTGACCCAAACCCCCAGAATACCCATCACCCTTTTTCTTCAGTAGAATTACAGATAAACAAATCATATCTTTACTAGAATAAGCTACACTTAACTCACCAATGGACTCTGATACTCTGTGCCCATGCTTTATATATTACTGTAGAAACTATTTAGTTACAGTCTAATCCACATCTATCATATTTGCCTTACAAGTAACCCCATAATCTCAGTATGGAAATCAGCACTTGTCACATCACTCCCAAAGGAAACTAAACTATCTAGTACCAACCAATACAGGCCAGTCTCTATACTATCCACACTACGTAAATCCTGTAAAATCTAATTTAGTATCAACTAACAACATGCCTTCACAACCACCACCTATTTCCAACAAGCAGCATTGGATTTGGTCAGGCAGTTGTATCATGAATGCTGTGTGGACTCTGATGATTACTTCACAAACATGGACAGAGACAACCTTATTGGAGATGCCATCATTGACTTAACCCATGCCTTTGATATGGTTAATCACTCTATTCTACTAATATACTATATAGACATTGGCATCAGCCAACAATTCACTCAGTGGTTCAATGACCACATCACTAACACATCATGAGAGTGGAAACTGGCTCTGTCCTATCACAGACTGCCTCTGTTCAATCAGGAGTTTCACAGGGTTCAGTGTTTACCATATCATTTTCCATTATATTGACTGCTTAATCAGCTTCTCTGTCTGCATAATGTCACTGACTACTGAGTGTTTTGTTTCTATCCCGTTTCATCCTAGCACATATAAGTAATACAGATTGATATTTTGCACTTTTCTTACATTACCTTTGTGTGATGCTGCTGTATTGCTGAATTATTTGTTGTATTTCTGAACTTTAACATTGTAAAGTGCCACTGTATTTCAATTATTTTAACTGCTAGTTTTCTGTACTATAGCCATCTCATTCTAGGAAGTGTTTGCTGGTTAATTTGTTGCCAGTTCTGTAATTTCTGCACTTTGGGTTATCTTTGTGTGATTTTACATTAAGAAAGGTTTGGTCTGTACACTAATGGTAGTAGAGGGTAGCCTGCTCTGCTTGGGAAACACAGAGGAAGACTTCAAGTGTGTTTTAGTGATTAGCCAATGAGCTATTTTGCCTTCTTAGTCAGTTTCTCTGTCTATATCATTTTTTTTTTGTATTTGAACACTGCTCATTGTGCAACAGCACTTACCAATGCCCTGTGTGACACTCACAGCCCAGCTAGCTGGATTTTTGTAAATAAGCAAGTCATTTGTGAATATTAATATGATTCATATGCTTGCCTTACGAATGTAAGAGAACTATATGTTATGTGTATGTTAAACTACTGTTGCAGAAGTGTGTGTAAAGTACTGAGCTAAAATGTAACCACAGTATACCATACTGGAAAAGAACAGAAATGTATATAAACTATATATCTGTGCAAACTTATGTTTTAATAGTAGAAGCTGTAACATACAGAGTTAACGTGCAAAACTTCAAGAAAATAAGTGGAAATTGTTTTACAATTGTGTTATCTCTCAGTAAGCAAACACAATGCCTAGAGCTAGTTTTTCTCTTGTCTTGAAAGTAATTTTAATTACTGGGTTTAAAATGTAAAGTGTTTCTTGCTTCCTAACAACTGCACATCTTAGAGATATATACTTCTCACACATAGATGCTAAAATTCTTAGTTTCTGTTAGCCTGGGAACTGAAGGCAGGTGACAAAGAGTGAGGTCATCCTGGCTAACCCAGCCATAATATGTGATATTAATTTAAGAACTCTGTCAGAGAGAAAGACTGTGCATTTTGTATTTTGTTTTTGACCTGGAAACATCCATCTTCAACACTTCTGCCTTGCTAATAGTAGGTAACTAGGGTACAGTAACTTCTTTTAGATAGGAATATAGTAAATATTAGTTTAGATGTTCTCTGTATTTATTTGAGATCGTCCTGCAATGTTGTTTTAAAATATTTCCTGTGATTCTGAACTCTGTAGTTACTATGCTACTGGAGTATTGTCTTGTTCTTTTATTATTTATTATTAAATATATTTAAACCTTTTAATTGTGGCTGGTTTGTTTAGAGATATTTAAGCTCTTAGACTACTTGCATATGCATTTGGTGACACTGTACAGGACACTCCTAAGTAGCCTTGCTATTGGTCACACTTACCATTTGGATAATAGTAACATTACACAATAGGATTGGTCACCCTGTTGTAAGGGCCTTAGAGTAGCTGATAAAGACCTGGTTGGTGACAGTGACAACTACCTTATGGTCTGGGCAGAAGGGGGCATAGCTAGTAAACCTCTGCCATCCTTTCTGAGGTGTGTGTGTTTGTATATAAATCAAATCTCAAAGTGTGTGTGTGTGTGTGTGCGGGTGCGTGCATGTGTGTGTGCGTGCATGTGTGTGTGCGTGTGCATGCGTGCGTGTGTGTGTGTGTGTGTGTGTGTGTGTGTGTGTGTGTGTGTGTGTGTGTGTATCTGTGTTGGCTACTTGTGCAGGGATACAAAGCACTGGTTGGACTGAGAGGGTGCTGGAGGTTTTGGCTTGGCCACTCAGCTGAGATCTCAACCCTACAGCTGTGCTTATTGGGGATCTGGAGAAAGAGGCAGAAACCAGCCCCAGACTGACTGATCTCTGTGTGCTCTTAAGGGAAATTGTACTTTACTGTGTGTATACTTGTAATCCTCCAACTGTGTATGTCCCTCACTGGTGCTAGTGGTGAGAATTGAGGCTCCTTGATTACTGGGCCAGTGCAGGGGCATCAAACCCTGTATAGAGGCAAGTATTTATAATCTCAATTTTTCTATAAAAACACCCATAAGAGTTGTTGAGCATGTAGATGCCCAACAAGCAGCAGGTGTGCATAAAGGGGAGCATTGCTCTGCAGCATTAGACTAAACTTACAAGTCTTACAAACTATTATCCAAGCAAATCAGCTACACACTCATTTAACTCCCCATACAGTGTTTTAACACAAAAGTAACACATGAAACATGTTTGTCACTAATCACTGCCTTACTTAAATACACTCTTGGTACCACTCCCACTGAACCCCACTATATAAATGCCAAAAAACATGGATCTTGACTGTCCTATTGCTTCTGAAGCTAGCTTGGTAGATGTGGGCATTCTGAGACATGTAGAAATTGTCACGTTCTCTGCCAACCACTTAATTCTTGAAACTCTGATACAGTATGTTTGAGATGTAAGATTGTAAGTATACATTGTCTCTGGAGGCAACGCTCTCAAATAAAACCACTACAACTACCAACAGGTTGTCAGTGGCACACAACACCATACATTACCTCATACATGCACTACAAAACAAACACATAGACCCACATATGCTGAAGAACTTGAAATAAACTTCCCAAACCCTATAAGTGTCCCAGATGCAGAAATTAGAACAGCAATCCTCAGCAACATCAAAAACATGCTACCACAGCAACACCTGCCAAGACTCAACTCATAGTGTCTCTACAGCTAAGTCCATACGAGGCAGACAACCTCACAGTCCAATATCACAGTCCAGTGTCTTAGTCATAGAAGACTCCATTGTAAGTCACACAGATGTCACACACACCAGACTGAGCAAAGAAAGTGTTACAGTCAGTTGCTTATCAGGCCAGAATCCACCACATCATGCATGCACTCAGGTCATTGAGCCACAAGTACCAGTATGACTCAGTCATAGTCCATGTATGTGTAAACAAGTCACCTCCCTGGACTATATGAAGATACATTATGGAGCTCTCAGACTATGTGTCTCAGTGTGGTATGAGCCTAGCATTGAGCAGCATTCTACCTTCATAAAGGATGATGTCACTATATGAACAGAAGATGATTGGCTTTAATAACTGGCTATTTTTTAGTGTCATTCAAAAGGGGTACAATACTTGTCAGCCTAGAAGATTATGGTTGACAGACAACTGTTTCAGCAGGGATGACCTGCAACTGCTCCTCCAGGCTGCTGAATATTGGTTAATACTTTGTCTGCTCCACAGAGTCTTTTTTAGGCACTTCCAACTTGATAAACCACCCATCATAGCTAACCCAACCCCTAATCATCTAAAAGTGATTCTGCTCAAATCCAGGGGTCTAAACAAAAAACTTCACTCCCTGCAAGCTCTCTTTACCCTGGAGAATGCAGATGTCTGTATAGTTACTGAGACATGGTTTAGAGCAGTGGAGAGCACCCCAACAGTGGCATCTTCTATCCCTTCCACACATTTCGATTTGCTACTGCATAAAAAGGGACAAAATGTGGAAGTGTCACAATTTACATCATAAACAATTACACCTCAAGGTTTGTCAAGCAGTATGACACCAGAAAACTTATCCATGTACAACTGACCATAAGCAAAGGCCATATCCAGTGAGCTAGAGGACGTTCACTGTGACCCAAGAAACCCATGCCACTTACTTAAATGAGATGGCGTCATTATTCATTCTACCCAACACCATACTCATGGGTGACTTTAACTAACATTCTATAAACTTGGTAACATATCAATCCCCAAACATATAGGATCAAAAATTCCTGGACTTTGTCAACAAGACCACTCTGGACAAACTAGTCTGTATGCCCTTTAGTGGAGACAAACATCCTTGACCTGACCCTCATAAGCATGTGGCAATGTTAGGGTACCCCCCCCAGTGTAATGTCCTTACTGGTTTGGTTGAACCAAAAGCTGTCTCCTTTGAAATAAAAATAAAGCTTGGGATGCCACCTAACCCCTGAACATTTAGGAATTATTCCAAGGCAAACTTCCTGCTTTTAAGTGACACCCTGGCAAAATTTCAAGCACATCCCCATACCCAGGAAACACCAGTGGTATGTGGTGTGGTGGTAACTACCCCAACTAAGCACAAAACAAGCTCAAAAGCAAGCCACACTGGAGGAATCCAAGCATAAAAAAGGTTGTATAACATATGGAAGAAATTCATGTCTGAAAATATGAAGAGCAATGCCCATCAAGGCAAGAACTTCCTCATCAAAATTAATAAGCAATTTAGGTGACTAAGTCTGCCAAAGCCAAAATCTGAAGTAAAAGTATCCTTCCAAGCTAAGAACAATCATAAGGCATTCTTCAGCTTTCTCTGCAACCTCAAAGGCAATGCACAACAAAGGGCTGAACTAACTGTAAATGGAGCAACCTGTACTGAGCTGGAGGGTACAGCTAATCTACCGACTTATACGTTTACTCCTGTTTTACTCTGCTTTCACCACTAGACATCTCTCAAGAAACTCCCCAACCATAACTCCCCCTATCACAAGGAAATAGGTTCTAAAAGTGCTTTCCATGCTCAAGATCAGTGCATCCATAGGGCCTGATAATATCCTAGGTTGCCTCCTTAATAGCATGGAACATGACCTTTTGTGTCCTCTAGCATCACTATGCAACTGGAGCATTCATGATGCTTTGTGCTGAAGAAATGGGGGACTGCAACTGCTGTTCCCTTACACAAGGGCAGGCCATCTATGGACCTGGGAAACTATAGACCCATAAGCCAGATGAGTCTCTTATGTAAAGCTCTGAGAAGAATAATCATGGATATGATAAATGATGATACAAGTGTCCTTTAGATACTCGATCCAGATCAGTTTGGATTCATTAAGGGTAGGTCATGTCTATTGCAGTTGGCAGACTTCTTTAAGAAAGTCACCAAAGCAATGGACAAAGGCAAAATGGTGCATACTGGCTACCTTGACCTGGCCAACGCATTTGACATAATAATCTACTTCGGCATTGTAGATAAGCTCAGGAAATTAGGTATAAACCCCTTTGTCACCACTGAATGGCTAGCTGACTCACAGACAGAACCCATGTAGTGAGAGGGTAGTGAGTCTACCCCTCTAAACAGCAGCTCACTATCTGGGCCACTCAGAGTTTAATTCTGGGGCTGCTCCTCTTTGGCATCTACTTCTCTGAAGTCAAGGCTAATGTCAAAGTCCTCTGGTTGACTAAATTTGCAGACAACTGTAAACTAGGTATAGTCATAGAATCTCCCAATGGTACAAATACCCCCCAATAAGGCTTGACACATGTCAGTAACTGGTGCCAGAGTTATGGTCTAAAACTCAATACCAAGATGTTCATAATAGTCTCTTTCAGAAAGATGGCCACCTCTGCATATTACCACATTGATAACAGACCCTTAAGGGTAGACCAAATGGTCAGGGATTTGGGAACACATGTAGACAGCAACTTAGCCTTTGACCACCATGTGTCTTACATAGTAAGGAAATCTTTCTATGTTGCACAATGTATAAGCAAGGGTATGGCATCCAGGTCCAAAGATGTCACTGTGCCATTGTTCCTTTCTACTCAGCCCTCATTAGACCAGTCATTGAGTATGATATCCCCTTTGGTATGTACCTGACCAGGTATATGCAACAACAGGTGATTTTCTGCAGAGATTCCTCACAAAAAGAATGACACTTTCACAAAGAGGCTGGTCACCAGTGGATTCCCCCAGGGCTCTGTGCCAGGCCAGCTCTTCTTTAGCATCTACTTCTCAGATATCAAAGCCAGTGTCAAAGGCCTCTGGCTAACCAAGTTTGCAGATGATTGCAAACTGGGAGTAGTCACTGAATCCCACAAGACGAGAATACCTTTTAAGAAGGTATAACACAGACAAATGCTTGGTGCCAAAGCCATGGCTTAAAATTCAATACTAAGAAGTTTGGGAAGTCAGCCACCCCAGGTAACTATGTCTTCAATGTAACAACCCTAAAAACTGATTCATTAGTCAGGTATCTGGGAACTCATGTAGATAGTAACCTAGTCTTTTACTGACCTGTATCCAAGGCAGTAAGAAAAATCCTTCAATTTTGATCAACATATATCCAAGGGCATGGCATCTAAGTCCAGAGAGGTCATCATGCCACTACTTAGCCTTCATCAGACCCATCATAGAGTGTAATGCCCCCTTCAGTATATACATGATCAGACAGATGCATGCAGCAACTGGAATGTCCACAAAGGTTCCTTACAAAAAGAATACATGGAGTAAACACAATGTCCTATTTTGATTGCCTCAAAGCCCTGTTTCTTTACTTGGTATCACACAGATATCTGAGAAGTGATCTTTGCCTGGCATACAAGGCATTCCCTGGATCCTGTTTTGATGTAACCTTTGCACATCTGCAAAATAAACAGCATCAGAACTACTAGATTAAAAGACCTATATTTTTGTGACATAAATAGGACATGCTGGAGAGACAGATATGCTTCTTAGAGAATTCCCATTCTCTGGAACAGGCTCCCCATTCATTTGAAGGAGAGTTCCTCTCTATCCCTATTTAAGTGCAACTTGGACCAAATGATGAATAATCAGAAGTTTACCCCTGGTCTTGAGCCTATGTCTCTGATGGGCAGAAGAAATCAATAAATCATCCCATACATAAATCAAATTTATGGGTCACAGTTAGGTTGCACATCTAAGCTTATAAGGACCCTAGTAGTTGCTACACTAGTATACACCTATGAACCTGTGAACCTATGGTGTAGTCAACATGTCCTATGCAGATTGCCTGAAAGCCTTATCCTTATATTCAGTCTCCTAAAGACTGCTAAGAGGCAGTCTATGCCTAGCCTACAAAGCATCTTCTGATCCAACCTTAATGGGCCTGTTGCACATTCACTCAGTGGTGTGAATGTTGGCTGCAGATGTTTGTCAATGCTAATGTGACACCTTGACCCTATGTACAAAAATGGGAAAAAGCATTATCGATGGAGGGATCAGAAACACTCTGTCTAGGGACCTCAACCTCACCTGCAACATAAATAAGACATACTGGAGAAACAGATATGTGTCTCAGAGAATGCCCCTTCTCTGGAACAGGCTTCCCATTAATGTTAAGCAAAGTTCTTCCCTACACATAATCAAGTACAACCTGGATCAGTGCATGAGGAATCATAAATTTACCTCTGGCTTGGCAGCTATAATCTTGTTAGAAAGCTAGAGCTTGTAAATGCTCAACCACTCACTCCCAAGTTATGCATACCCTACACAAAACCTATGGTATCAACTGGTCCATTACATTTGGGTACCATGGCCAGGCTTAAAAATACCTTTTGGGGTTGTTAGCCTAATAATCACTATGATCTTATGATCCTATGTGTTACACTAGGCACCAAAACTACATGATTTACCCAACAGAGTTTGTATTTTTATATATTTTACATGATACACCTTCTTGTCTCCATGAATACATTTCTTTCAGCTTATTTTTGCCATTTGTTTTTGTTTATAGACATATGGCTTCTTAATAAATGTGACCATGCTCGCAGAATCTCACAGCCCCTTTAATTCTGTCTCAACCACTAATACCATAAATTCGGTTAACTTAATAGTGACACATAGACAATATGCTGATTATAACATTTTGACAGTTATTTTATCATACACAATTGGTATATTTTTATTGCAAACTTGGTTAGAAATTGTAAGGCAATAGGCACAGTATTTACATTCTCATTACTAGAATGTTGGGTAGAAATCAAATAATTTACATTAATAGTTAAACCATGTTTAGTAAAATGATCCTTCTTCCATCTCTAACATACGGTTTCAAATGCTGACCGATTTTGTGTGATCACAGACATCTGATTATTCTTAGTTGTATGCTTTGGTTGTGCAGGTTGCACAGGTTAAACAGTGCTTCACTAGCTTTTAACCTTTCAGTTAGTACAGCCTATTTAACTGAACTCTTGGGATCATTCTAAAAAATCATTTTTGTAAATTGATTGCGAAAACCAAAGTGTTTGGCATTTTTATTTTGCTGTTCACATCTGTATATTGTTTGGGAATGCCCTTTTGAATCTATCAACTGCTAAAATGTCTGGCATGTTACTTTTACTACTTACTTCTGGCTTTGCATTTCACTTCTAGTTTTAATCACAAGTTTAACATTTGCTTTACATAACAGATTTGTGCTTTTGCCATTTTACATGAATTAAGTATTCTGTTAAGGAATGTCACTATTTGTGTTTCAAAAGGCACACCAACCCCAGATAGCTTTTTTATTACAGTTATTGATCATGTATGTAGTCATTATTTTCTATGCCCACATGAATGCTTCAGTACTCCTGCAAAATGAGAAGACAAGATTTTATCCCAGTTAGACTGAGCCCTGTTCAGCTAAGTGGCATACTTTCAAAAACAGGTAGGATGTGATATTATCCTCCTTATGCAGTTTCTTTAGTGGTGGGTTGGTGTTTTGGGTGGTCAGTGCAGTGGCTGTCATATTCATTTGTTCCTGGAGACTGTTTGTCAGTAAATTCACTCCTCTCCCAAAGCAATCCACTCTTATTCTGAAGAACCACTATATAGTCATCCCTTATATCTTCTTCTTCTTTCGGCTTTTCCTGGTTGGGGGTCGCCACAGCAGATCATCTGTCCGCTCATGATTGTCAATGGAGTTTTACAGTATTGAGCTGCCAGCCCAGTGCTCAACCTTCCACAGAAGGCACACACACGCACACACTCACACCTAGAGCCAATTTAGAGTGTCCAGTTCACCTACTGCATGTCTTTGGGATGTGGGAGGAAACCGGAGCACCCGGAGGATACCCACGCAACCACAGGGAGGACCCATATTCACATTGGTCTGTAGTAGAGTCTCTATAAATGTCTCCATTTTGTTGGGCGAAGTGTAAAAGTTTACTCACAAAAAAAAAAAAAAAAAAAAAGGTCTCTTTCTGTCTGTCTTCGGGTGAGGTAAGGTAATTACAGAAAATAGTAACAATTACCTATTTTTAGATGGGATAATTAACTCTAAAGTTTTATACTTGCTACTTT
This sequence comes from Protopterus annectens, assembly GCF_019279795.1. Taxonomy (NCBI): domain Eukaryota; kingdom Metazoa; phylum Chordata; order Ceratodontiformes; family Protopteridae; genus Protopterus; species Protopterus annectens. Next base: position 1,226,809,180 of record NC_056726.1, on the reverse strand, counting down.
CAAAGCAGGAATGAAAAAAGTGTAAAATATTGACCAAAATGAGTTTGCCAAAACCAGAAATGCAAACACAATACACGGACAGAGCTTCTTTAAGCTGAGTGTGATTTATTTACAGTGAAAAAGCTGAGCTAAATTTAAGTTTTGATTCAAAACAAATCAAGCACATTTCTGCATAACATACTTCTAATTAAGTGCAGTTTGATTACGCATTTTTAGTTCACATCACAGTCTGTCAATGAAACACAAGACACAAGATTTCCTTTAAATCACAGGGTTGGTATAGTTGTGCTGCTCAAGCTGTCTTGTAATCCTCAAATACATCCCTAACTGTGATCCTGGTACTCCTTGAGTGAAGACATGAGCAGGTTGCTGGCACTCCCTGAATAGCCCAAATGGACTTCCAGAAATTCATCTGGTATTTTTACAGTTTCTTTAGGTAATGGTTTACCAAATGTCTCCACTCTTAATTTCGAAATCTCACTCTGTGGAAAGCAAACATCTCTGACATTGTAGGTTTTCAGGAATTCTTTTAACAGCATTTCTCTAGGTGATTTACATTACTATGATATCACATGTTTTTGCTACTATTGTATGTTTAAACACTCCAAACATTAATTTCTACCTTGATATGTTGTGTGTGTGTATATATATATATATATATATATATATATACATATATATATATATATATATATATATATATATATACATATATATATATATATATATATATATATATATATACCATGTCAAGATAATATTTCTGACATGGCATATATAGACAGTATGCCAGAGTTCCTATAATTATGAATATTAGCAATATTTGCAAATTAGGGCGGCCGCAGTGGTGCAGCAGTTAGCGCTGCTGCCTCACAGCAAGAGGTTTTCTGGTTCAATCCTCGGCTGGGGTGCCTTCTGTGTGGAGTCTGCATGTCCTCCCTGTGGTCACGTGGGTTTCCTCCAGGTGCTCCGGTTTCCTCCCCCATCCCAAAGACATGCTGTAGGTGGATTGGACACTCTAGATTGGCCCTAGGTGTGAATGTGTGCATATGTGTGCCTTCTGTGGAAGGCTGGGTGCCGGGCTGTCAACACGATACCGTAAAACTCCACTGCCAATCATGAGCAGACAGGTGATCCACTGTGGTGACCCCTAACCAGGAAAAGCCGAAAGAAGAAGAAGCAATATTTGCAAATTAATGTCAATAAGTTAAAAATGGTATCCTTAGCATTATGGCTCAAGGAGGCAACCAGAAGCTGACATGAGCTACTATATTATGTAGTGAAACAGTTTATAAGGTACTGAAGACTGTGAAAAGTTACAGAAAATATGCCTTGTTTTCTTCTATTTGCTTTCTCTGGGTGCTCTAGTTTCCCCCCACATTTCAAAGGTATGCAGTAGGTGGAGTGCACAAATTAAATTGGATGTAGGTGTGAGTGCCTGTGTGTGTGCATGTGTGCCATGGAAGAACAACTGCAGTAGGGATAGCCACCCAGTGGTGTGAACGTTGGCACTAGATGATTTTCATTGCAGATGTGACACCCTGACCCTATATTCAAAAACTGGAAAAATGGGTTGTGGATGGATGGATGGATGGATGGACTGACTAAGTAGCAAAACCCATGCACACATATGATAGGACTTAAAAATAATACAGCAAGAAAGCAATTGGCATGCACATTTTCTAAACTATACACCTTTGTCTTTGCTATTGTTAATAGCAATATTTTAAGATTGCTATTCTCAGTATTAGGAATCAAGGTGGCATCTGAAAACTGACATGATTTGGCACACATGCACAGTAAAGCTGTCACTGCAGGATGCAAAAGTCTTGAGCTATTGAAAAATATTTATAGAAGGTTATGAAAATATGCTGTAACTTCTTCATTTCCATTAATAATGTAAACATGGAGTGTGAAAGTGTCATATGGGGGTGCCTATGTAAGGTGTGGGTGTTATGTAAGAAAATGGCAGTAGAGAAAGTTGGTTATTATAGCCATATCCATAAATATAAATATAAGAGATACAAATTATTAATATTTGACTATTTAAGACCAATATCTCATGAAAAATAAGTCATGCATTAGGGAACAAGTTGTCAACTGCAACCATACATAATTTAGTAAGTGTGCACTTAGAAACAATCACTGTGGGATATGCAGGGCTTGAGTTAGTGAAAATGTTAGTGAAAAGCTATGAAAATATTACATATTTCTATATTTCTGTTACTATGCAAAATGAAGTATAATACTATCTTCTTAGGGATAATGCAAGCTGTCTGTCTTAGTAAAAAGCTTCTACTATGAGTGGATGATAGTAAATGCACTGAGGATCGGAATCCCTGAATTGCATTCGCTGAAAACATCCTGCCAAAAACAAACTTTTTAAAGTGTTATGAAGGGGGCAATCCCCCCTGAAACCCTGATGTTGGGGGGGCAAGACCCTCACCCTAAGCTTATATATACCAATTCAGCAGTTGTACCAACTTGAAAAATCATAGGATTATAGGAGGTTACCAGCTTAATGGCCCTGAGATCCTTACAAGCCTAGGCAAGTTCTTTTCCCTCTTTTAATGGTGCTATTATTAGACCTGACTCAGCACCTGATGCCCCTGTCCAGAAGGGAAGCAGGTAAAACCCCAGGGGTGAATTTGTGAGCTCCTATCCAATTATCCTGATTACGCTTGAAAAGGATTAGTGAAGGGCTCTGTTTTACTAGGATTGGAAGCTTATTCCAGAGTAGGGGAGCCTCTGGGAGATGAACCTGTCTCTCCAGCAGGTCTTGCTCAGGTCACTAGAGTGGGTGCAGCAAGTACCATTTGTCTTGCTAATGTGTAGCATTTCCATCAAGATCCGCGGTTGCCTTATAGGGTAGGCAGAGATCAACCCCCTGAGTAGTCTGTATGACACACAGTATAGCGGCAGGGATTTTAATACATCAGCATAGGACAGGTGTTGGACACCTTGAATTTGCTTTGTAAGGTACCTCTGAGGTCTCTCCAATTGTTGGAGGTGCCTGGTGAGGTACATACCAAAAGGTGCATTTTACTCTATAATTGGTCTAATAAGGGAGGACTACAGACTGGGTTATAACCTCCTCCTTTTCTGGAGACAATGCCCTTATTGATGAGATGGGAAACGTAGAAGGCTTTCCTTACCACTGTGGAAACATGATGGTCAAAAGAGAGGTTGCTGTCAACCTGTGTGCCCAGATCTATTACCACAGATTGGGTACTTAAGGTGTTGTTGTTAATGTGGTACTTTGCAGGGATGTATCCTTTGCTGAAAGGGATGATGATGCACTTCTTATTGTTTAACTTGAGCCCTTGACTTTGGCACCAATTGTTGGTTTGAGTAAGACATTCCTGGGTGGTGTCAATGTCACTAGGGGATTCAATGATCATGCTCAGTTTGCAGTCATTTTCAAACTTTGTTAGCTACACAGCCTTTGTTTTGGCCTGTATTTCTGAAAAGTAAATACCAAACAATAGGAGCCCCAGCACCGAGCCCTGTTGTACTCCACTGTTTACTGGTCTGAGGGTAGATGAAGAGTCCCCTCTTTTAACTGTATGTGGTCTATTGGTGAGCCAGTTTGCAACCCACCTGACTATATATTAGTTTACATTCAGTTGGGTAAGTTTATCAATGATACCTGAGTGGAGAATGGTGTCAAAGAACTTTGCTAGGTCTAAATAGGTAGTATGCACAGTTTTGCCTTCATCCAGGGCTTTGGTGACTGTTTTGAAGGAGTCCACCAAGTTTAGCAGGCACGATCTTGCTTTGACAAAACCAAACTGGGATGGGTCTAGTGTTTGGAGATCCCCTATATCCTTATTGATAAGGTCCATGATGATTCTTTCCAAGGTCTTGCATATGAGGCTGGTCAGACTTATGAGTCTGTAATTCCTGGGATCAACAGAGGAACCTCCTTTGTGGAGGGGGATGACAGTGGCAGTTTTCCAATCTGCAGGAACATACCCAGTGCTTAGACTCAGAGGTACTCAGAGGTGCAATTAACTCTTGCTTTTTTGCTTAACTCTTGCTTTACACAGTTAAGGATGCAGCCAGGAATTATGTCTGGTCCCATAGAGGCCATTTTTTTAGCATTGGAAAGAGCATTACGGACCTGTTCCTTAGTGTTCTGGGGGAGGACATGTGAGAACACCAGCTTGTGGTGTATTGGGTGGTGGCGGGGAGAGAAGTTCTCACTGACCCTATCTGCTAGCAGGTTAGCAATATCACTAGGTTCAGTATAAGTTGTGCCATTTACAAAAAGTTCTGTGCAAATCTGGGATTTTCCTTTGAGGTTGCGGACATAGTCAGAAAATGCCTTATGGTTACCCTTGGCTAGAGTGGCTAATTTAGATTCATAGTTGACTTTGCATTTTTTTTCACTAGGTGTGTTATTTGCTTATTTAGGCTGAGGAGGGAGTCCTATGAGTTGGGGGACCATCTCCTACTGCTTTTAGACATGAGTTTTTTTCTTCTGTTATATAGCATGTTTATGGTGGATGTTTGTTCTTACATGAGGAACTTACTTTTATGCTGTCCGGTACAGCTGAGTCAATGCAGCTGTGAAGGTGTTTATACAAGGCTTTGGCATAAACCTTGACATAAGTATCCTTGCCATCAGTAAAGGTAGGGACTATCATCATCATCGTCTTTTTTCGGCTGTTCCCGTTAGGGGTCGCCACAGTGGATCATCTGTTTCCATTTTTTCCTGTCCTCTGCATCTTGCTCTGTCACACCAACCACCTGCATGCTCTCTCTCACCACATCCATAAACCTTATCTTAGGCCTTCCTCTTTTCCTGTAACCTGGTAGCTTCATCCTTAGCATCTTTTTCCCAATATACTCAGCATCCATCCTCAGCACATGTCCAAACCAATGTAATCTTGCCTCTCTGGCTTTGTCTTCAAACCTTCCAACCTGGGCTGACCCTCTAATATACTTATTCCTAATCCTGTCCACCCTTGTCACACCCAGTGCAAATTTTAACATCTTTAACTATGCCACATTCAGCTCTAACTCCTGCCTTTTTGTCAATGCCACTGCCTCCAACCCATATAATATAGCTGGTCTCACTACCCTCTTGTAGACCTTCCCTTTCACTCTTACTGGTACTCATCTGTCACAAATCACTCCTGACACTCTTCTCCACCCACTCCATCCTGCCTGTACTCTCTTCTTCACCTCTCTTCCACACTCACCATTACTCTGAACTACTGATCCCAAGTATTTAAACTCATCCACCTTCACCACCTCTACTTGCATCCTCACCATTCCTCTATCTTCCCTCTCATTCACACACATATATTCTGTCTTAGTTCTGCTGACCTTCATTCCTCTTCTCTGTAGAACATATCTCCATCTCTCCAGGGTCTCCTCCACCTGTTCCCTACTCTCACTACAGATCACAGTGTCATCTGCAAACATCATAGTCCACGGGGACTCCTGCCTGATCACGTCTGTCAACCTGTCCATCACCATTGCAAATAAGTAAGGGCTCAGAGCTGATCCTTGATGTAATCCCACCTCCACCTTAAATGCATCCGTCACTCCCACCGCAGACCTCACCGCTGTCACACTACCCTCATACATATCCTGTACCACTCTTACATACTTCTCTGACACTCCCGACTTTCTCATACAATACCACAACTCCTCTTTAGGCACCCTGTCATATGCTTTCTCTAAGTCTACAAAAACACAATGCAACTCCTTCTGACCTTCTCTGTACTTCTCCATCAACACTCTCAGAGAAAACATCGCATCTGTAGTGCTCTTTCCTGGCATGAAACCATGCTGCTGATCACTAATCATCACGTCCCTTCTTAACCTAGCTTCCACTACTCTTTCCCATAACTTCATGCTGTGACTGATCAATCTAATCACTCTGTAGTTACTACAGCTCTGCACATCACCCTTATTCTTAAAAATTGGTACCAAAACACTTTTTCTCCATTCCTCAGGCATCCTCTCACTTTCCAAGATTTCATTAAACAATCTGGTTAGAAACTCCACTGCCATTTCATGTAAACACCTCCATGCTTCCACATGTATGTCATCTGGTCCAACAGCCTTTCCATTCTTCATCCTCTTCCTAGCTATCCTTACTTCCTTCTTGCTAATCCATTGCACTTCATGATTCACTATCCCCACATCATCCAACCTTCTCTCCCACTCATTCTCTTCATTCATCAACCCCTCAAAGTACTCTTTCCATCTGCTCAACACACTCTCCTCGCTTGTGAGTATGTTTCCCTCAATATTCTTTATCACCTTTACCTGCTTCACATCTTTCCTAGCTCAGTCCCTCTGTCTAGCCAACTATGAAACTAGTAATATCACCTTGTAAGAGATTATAGTTTGCTTTTGAGAAATTGTTTAGTCTAGTTCCAGCTGGGGGGAGGGTCAGACGGTATTGTTACATCTTGTGTGACTGACCTGTGGTCAGATCTCACTAGAAATGATTGTACACTTGGGGTGGTGCAATGATCACTCATGTTCATAAGCACTAGATCCAGAATGTTTCAATCCATAGTGGAGGTGTCCACTAACTGGTCCAGGGCATTAACAGTTTAAGAATCTCTGGATGAGTACATTGGTACAGGCGTAGTTAGACCAATTTATTGATGGGTAGCTGAAGTCTCCCAAAACCAGGGTATTTGGTGGTATATTAAGGGACTCCAAGAGGTCCTGGTTCATGGAGGGGGTCTTATAACTGGTGACAGTTTGGAGAGGAGTTTTACCTACAGAGAGTTGTACATGGAGAAGTTTGAGGGATTCATTTAGTCTAAACAATCTGGAAGAGTATTTGTCTTTAATAAAAATTGATACTCCTCCTTTGTATTTCCTACTCTTATTTGACTGTCTGAGGCATTGTAGTCTGGTATGACTGTGTTGTTTATGCAGCCTTGAGCCAGGTTTCTGTAATAGCACAGATGTCAGCATCCTCCAAGGTGAGGGCAGCTTCCAGTGAGTGCAGTTTTAGAGTTACACTCCTAGAGTTTAGCAGCATTACACTGATGTTTGTTTTTGAGAAATAATTTACGTTAGAAATTTTGTACTTGTGACATTGCCTAAAATAGGCACTAGGGGGAAGGCAAGACCCTTTGCCAGAAGCCAAAATCCTACGGGTGACAGGTGAAGACCATCTCTGGCAAAGAATCAAGGTCTGTCAACAGTATCATCCCAGGCTGACAGGAACTGGATCCCCTTAGAATGACACCAGAACCTAAGCCAATTGTTGAAGTCAGTCATCTTTTGCTTGTATTGCAGCATCATCCCAGGTGAGGGTAGGGTGCTGCTTAAAGCTAGGGACATACCTGTCTGGGACACACAATCAGAGAGCTCAGTCATGTCTCTTTTCATATAGTTCAAGGAGGTACATCTCAAGTGTTTCACACCAACATGTACTATGACAGAGTCATAACGGTACTTGTTACGGAGAGATTTGAGTGCACATGTAATGTTCCGGCTCATGGCACCAGATGGGCAGCTAACTGTGACCTTCTCCTTACCAACCTGATGAGTGGCACATCAGTGTGTCTCCTGATAGAATCATCTATGACTAGTACACCCAGTTTTGTGTTACGCCTTAATGGCTTACTTGGTGAGACACTGGCATGTGTGTTTTTATGTGTACTCTGTTGATCTGCAAATGAACATGTGGTGTGCGTCTGTTTGGGAGGTCTCTGTGCTTTGGGTAGGTTTTTTAGGGAGGACCTCCACATACGTTGGGTTATGTGTTGGCTGTGTTGTAGGTGAGGGTGGTGAGATGTGAGTACTGATAACCTGCTTAGGGTCAGGTATACTGACTGGTGAATGAGGGAGCGTTGATTCTATGTTTTTTCTATGTAGATTCAACTCTTGCATGTTGTGTTGGAATATCATAAAAGAAGTGGGTTGTCAGTGTACAAGAGGCAATTGCTACATTGCCTCTGGATGCCTACTTTTACCAGGTAGGCAGAAGAAATTGTGGGCTATTGTCCTTCCACAGTGCTAGGTAAAAGGTGTGGTCAGTAATAGGAAATGACCAGACGTGACCAGTTGGGGATCCTATAAGAGGGTAGTCCACTAGTATAGATGAAAAACTAGAGAGGGTAGTTCATAGGCTGTACTGATCTGTAAACCAACTAGGAAGCACAACTGTAAAAATGTCCCACTGGAGAACAGATCACAGCTAAGAGAAAATAATGCTACTATAGCCATCAACAGTAATAGCAACTGCGAGTCAATATATGTCAGTGCACACCACACAAACGCAGGGTTTTCAAAATAAATGAAAAAACCTTACTGGTGGGCAAAATATCCAAACAAAAGCTCAGAACAGAGCCCTAGACCAACAAGCTTCAGCAGATGGGTCTCTAGCCACACTCCTCCTTCCACAAGGCTTCTCCAAAAAAATGGGGAACTTCCTCCCAAAACGGAATCACTTCTGGCGCAACTCATCAACAGTGATTTCCTATAGGAAATTCTGATCATCAGCGAGTTGAACATCAGGCAGTTGAAGCTCAAGCCTTCAAACTTCATCCACCAGTGGGGTAACTTAATAAACATATTACAGTAAAATATATAATAATATGAAGACATTGAAATACAAATATTTGCTTGATAAAGCATTTCAAAAACTAGCATAAAATCTCATAATTATATGAGTATCATGAAAGTTGTAACTTCTACAGGGAAGCAAATGCTGATGTCTGATAGAAAGGAGTAAAGTACACAACCTTGCCACTGATACTTGCTAATATATATAATTTCCTAAATTTATAATACTATTTTCATATCTTATGAATGTATTATATGCACAATTCTCATATGTTTCCAACAGCAGAAGACAGCGGTGTGCAAGTTAGCTTAGACATATACCACTGGACAGCTCTCTAGGAAATGAACAATGTTATCAACACCATGGGTGTATCATGCACAATTATTGCACAAAGATAACCCTTTGGATATAATGGTAGTACTGTTCTGCAAAATATAACGTTTTTAGAATTTACAATATTAAAGTCAACATCACAAGCAATATGGCTGACCGTAAAACTGTTGCACAAGTCAATTTGTAAGGAAGAAATTTGTTCTACTTTTTCTTTTATCTTGCATTATTTTGAAGATATTACAAATCATGTAAGGTATGTTTTTCAAAACATGATATTTGAAAATCCTCTCAGGAAGCATGTCGATTCATAGCATCAAATGCTTCAGGAAGTAAAAACATTTACTTGCTTCTGCTGCTTGGTGTTTTTGAGTTTGTAACAAACTCTTAGGTGGTACTATACAATAAACTATAAAAAAGGAAGAAAAGGTGATACAGGACTACAAATTGTATCCAACTTTAAACATTAAAAATACGCTTGGCTAACAGTCTCAGTTCTCTCAACTAGGGCTTCCTATTGTGGTGAACAGTTTATAAACCTAGGTTCAGTCCTGAGGCCTGCTAGATGCGAGCAAGTAAATATGGCATAACTAAAAACAAAATCTTCAATTTTAATTTGAAATGTGCATTTTTTTATTGTTTCAGTAATTTAAAAAGTGTATATTAAAGGATTTACAGTAGTTTACAGTCAATAGAAATGCTTGGAAAAACATATTCTAATGTGACTTATTTCATACTACACTCCATAATTAAATTCCATGCAACCCATTTTCTGAGTAAAATAAAGTATTCTTCTTAGCTGTATAATTAAATAAAAAACCCGATACCTGATACTTAATTCAAGTGTAAGTAAAGAAAAATATTCTTTTCAGCAATGTATAAATTCATTTCAAAGCAAAGCTTATATTCTGCCTACATTTCTGTTTAAATGATCTCCAGTATTTAAATGTGCATTCTACATCTACTAGTATTACATGTGATAATTGTCACTAGAATGTCATCTGGTATATCGTATACTCCTACTGAAACATAATGTATTCTAATTATGTTATATATCTGTAGGTTTGACAAAATAACATGTTTCAGTCACAGACTTATAATCTACATAAGGTATATACTCTTTTAACATGTAATTCAAAGCCAGGCCATATATTTTAAATTATTTATTCTGTTATAATAGTTATTCTGCACTTTGGGTATCAGAAAGAAAAATTGTACTCCATATTACAATTTTTATTAGGAATTTTACCAGAAATGTTGACACTTCTTACTTATTTTTTCTTATCTTATAAAATGAAGACAGTCTATTTTTAGATTGTACCAAAAACAATGGAAAATACTGTTTCCAGAATTATTTATCAGAACTTATGAATAATTACAAGATTCTGGTAATTGAAACTTTAGTGTCCAGTTTTTGTATAATGGACTGATATGAAATAAAAAAAAAACATGCTCTCAAAACTTTATAAAAATTGTCTGTTTCTGAAGTCCAGTAGTGTCTATTCCAGGGTCAGATGGAATCCATGTCTCTGTCTGGCATTTGACACTCCCTTTTAATAGAAAAATAAAAAATGCATGTTCTTCTGCATTGATGAATGGCTGCTTTGTGAATTTGTTTCTTTGAATAGGTTTTGGTGGGGGAAGATCCCTGATACTTTGTGTGATGTACCTAATCTGGGCCACTAATCAAAGAGCCTGAACCCTCACCTCTGGCACTGGAGAGGGACATTCACTTGAAACAAAAATGGATACACCCAATATTTCCAGATGCAGCTCTCTGCATCAGGCACAATTTCCCTTAAGAGCACAGGGAACACACACAGTCTGGGGTCTGGATTTCTCTGTCTCCCTTCAGGTCCCCAATAAGACTCCCCACTGGCACAGCTATAGAGTTGAGACCTCAGCCAAATGTCCAAGACAAGTTCTCCAGCATCCTCTTTGTGAAACCACTGCATTGTGTCCCTGCTTCAAATAGCTGACACATACACTCTTTGAGATTTGATTTTCATACAAAGACACATGGGAAAGGCTGGCACAGATTTACTAGCTATGCCTCCTTCTCACCAGACTATAAGGTAGTTGCACCACCACCAGAAACTCCAAAGCCAGCTATTCTAAGGTGCTTTCAAGGGTACCCAATTATACTGAGTGAAATTAATATTAATACAAATGGTAGTTTGACCAACAGCAAGGCTTTCAGGAGGAGCCAGAGCTATCACCAAATATATATAAGTACTCTCAGAGATTTAAATATTCTATAAAACACTAGCCACAATAAAAGTTTAAATATATTTAATAATAAATAATAAAAGAACATGAAAATACTAAATATCTATTTACAATAACACCAGAGTGTCAGTCACAGGCAATATTAAAATAACATGGATGAAAAGATTCACACAGATACTGAAAAACAGTACTTAACTAATCTCACTATATTTTACTGACTGATCTAAAGAATTACTATTGCCTGGTCACTTACTAGAGCAAGGCAAGATGAACTGGGTAAGAGATCCTTCTATGGATCTATTTGCCAACATCCTGGCAGACAGGTTCAGTGCTAACTTTACTCCCCTCTCACCCCCTAAAGGGCCCATCTCTATACTTGAAGAATGCAAAGTTCCTGTAATCATGGCTGCACAGGTAAAAACCACACTCTCCAAAGCCAAGAACACAGCATCCATGGGACCTGACAACATCCCAGGCTGCATTTTACATGAATTACAGAACAAACTGGCATCCTACCTAAGTACCATGTCCAATCATAGCCTCACGTCAGGCTTTGTGCCCACTGAATGGTGCACAGCAATGGTTATCCCACTCCACAAAGGGGCAGCCACCACGGACCCCAGGAACTACCGCCACCATTAGCCTGATGAGCCTGGTCTGCAATGCCATGGAACATATCATCATGGAACTTATAAACAATGACATTGGTAATCTCCAAACTCTGAACCCCACCCAGTTCAGGTCTATAAAATACAGATCATGTCTCCTAAACCTGATAGACTTTTGTGAAGCAGTCACCAAAGCTGTAGACGAGGGTAAGGTGGTTCACACAGCCTATCTAGATCTTGCCAAGGCTTTCAACACCATTCCTCACTCTGGAATTATAGATAAACACACTAAACTAGGTATAAATCCCTATGTCACAAGATGGGTTGCCAACTGGCTCACTGACAGAACCCACAGTGTGAAAGTAGCAGACTTCAAACCAGTAACAAGTGGAGTACCACAGGGTTCAGTCCTGGGTCCTCTCCTGTTTGGTATCTTCTTCTCTGAAGTACAGGCTAACACAGAAGGTCTTTGGCTAATGAAGTTCGCAGATGACTGCAAACTAGGAGCCATAATCGAAACTCATAACAATGTGGACATCCTACAAAAGGGCCTCACTGAGACAGATGCCTGGTGTCAAAGCCATGGCCTCAAGCTCAATGCCAAAAAGTGCATTGTCATCCCCTTTGGTAAAAACCTCTGTACCCATGAACTATCACATAGGCGGTAGTCTACTGAACACCGAAAGTATGATAAGAGACCTTGGGACACAGGTGGACAGTAGTCTCTCCTTTGATAATCACATCGCCACAGTAGTCAGGAAATCCTTCTGTGGCATACCTCATCACAAAAGGTTTTTCATCCAGGAAAAAAGAGCTCATTGTTCCCCTCTACTCATCACTCATTAGACCCATTATAGAGTACAATGCCCCTTGTGGTATATACCTCACAAGACATCTACAACAACTGGAAAGGCCGCAGAAATACCTCACAAAGAGGATTACCAGCCTCAAACAAATGTCCTATGCAGACCATCTCAAAAAACTCCAGCTTCACTCCATTGCATATCGCCTACTCAGAGGCGATCTCTGCCTAACATACAAAGCTATGTCAAACCCAGAACTGTTGGACATGCTCCACTTAAAGTAATCCCAATCCCTCCGAGCTACACGCTCTAGGGACTTAAACCTTATCACAACAATAAACAGAACATGCTGGAGGGATAGATTCCTGTCCCAGAGACTTTCCATACTCTGGAACAAACTACCTATCTATATCAAACAAAGCTCCTCATTAGCACTCTTCAAGAAAAATCTTGATGATTGGATGGGAAATAGGAAATTCACCCCAGGGATCACTTCTGTGGCTCTGCTCGACAGGGGCACAGGAAAATAATTTTCTTGGGTGGCGAAAGCCAGGGTACCTTTTTGGCTAGGCTTACATAGGCCTTAGGGCCAATAGCCTAGTACCTACCTATGAACCTATGTCAGGCTCCAAAAACAGACTGCCATGAGACTTCAGTCTCACCTAGTATTTAAATATCATGGATACATGTGGTCATCTGACTTCTGGTTCCCATGCTACCCCCTTGGCCAGAAGCTGTCAGGATTTAGCACATAGGTCTCACAAACACACACACACACACACACACACACACACACACACACACACACACACACACACACACACACACACTTGCTAAGATCTGCTGCAGCTCCTGGAAGTCATAAAACAATTTTAAACCTCCATCCTTTCAGAGTAGCAATTAGTTCACCCCAAATACAATGCAGAAAGCTTCCTATTACAGATTTTTTGAGTCTGGCTGCATTGAGAACTGTAAAATACAATCTTTATGGCCTAAGCCAGGTAATTTAATTTCAAACTATTTTCAGAGTTATGTGGATTGAAAGTAACCTCTTCTCTTCCAGTATTCTCCTTTAAAACATATACATTTAAGCAGTTACAATAATACATGCACATTTCTTTGTTTCTATCCAACAGGGCACACGGTTGGTACATTTTTAACACAAGCTGCTTTACAGATAGAGTTTTCAACATAAGCATCTGTACAAATCAGTTTTACATACAAATGACATATAACTATTTACAAAATTCCAGCTAGCTGTGCTGGCATATGTTACACATTCAATGCCCTACTTCCCTGGCATAGCTGGCAATACCTCACATCATCACACTATGCATGTAAGCATCATAATAAAATGAAAAAAAAATCAGAGTGCTATATAATTGTACCAGGAAACTTAGAGGCATACCAGGATCGTAGTGCTCTTGAAATAATTGGTACAATATTCTAGCAAATAAATTTCACTACAATTTCAGGACCCTGGCATGTAAAGTCATTACAACAGCAGACATAGAGAGTATCCACTAAAAGCATATTTACTCATCAAACTGAAGCAGCCTTAGCCAAAATCAGGAACAATAGTTTCTTAGGTTCCAGCACCATCCCAAGAAGTATCCACAGGGTTATTAAATATAATCTAGAATCTCCTTCATAGTCTGTTTTCCCAGAATATGACAACAGGCCACAGTGGACTATATCTACAAGGAAGGATTTATAACTGAAGTAGGGAACTACAACCCCATCTCCCATTCTTATCAGTATAATGGTCACGGAGAAGGTTTTTGCAGAATTTATTCAGAGGGACAAAGGTGATTTCCTGCTTACAGTAAAGAACGAATACGGATTTGTTAACATGCCTACTAAAATTTGTTAGTTTTATTTAAGTTGATTCATGCACATTTTTTTTTACATTCTGATGAAGTCCCATTTTTTAAGGATGACTACGCTCAGTGTTTTGGTTTAATAAATTTCATTCATTGGTGCTTATCTAACAAGTTATCTGTTCTGTGTGGATTCACTGTGGCTACCTTGGGTTTATTGGTTCCTACTTAACCCAAAGCTCCACATTTGCTGTGACCTAAGATGAAGGGTGCCTCTGCATGTCAAGTTCCCCCTCAGCTACCTGGTGAAAGTGCATCCCAACAAAATGGGATCAGTAAGCTCAACCTCCACTAGGTTACAAGCTGAGCATCTGTTAGGTGTCAATCTTGTGTTGTTCACAGCTATCTCCCTCCCTCCAGGATGGGAAAGCCAGCAGTGTCCACTCACTCCTATCCTCCATGGCCAGCTCCTACAGGCACTTGAACCACTAACACCTCTTAAGTGGGATCTATGCCTTGTTTTCCAGACTATGAAAGATTCTTTGCTTTATGAGACTTTCTGTGTCAATCATATCACTGGGAGGATGTAAAATGATTACAAAGGCAATCAACCTTAAAATGCCCCTTAACAGTAACAGAATATTTAACAAATGTATCTCTTAGCGGTTCCCTTACCTTTGGAACAAAACTTTCTTGTAACTTTAAAATAATCCCAGATCCTTCACTAATTTTTGAATGGACTTTGAAGAAAGCATAGTTACATGCATAAGTTGCAACATAGGATAACACCTATCAATCTTACACAGAATATCATTATGGTCTATGCTTGTTATTGAACCTATGACAATATGAACTAACACTAAATCCAAATTATGACAGAGCTTTTGAAATTTCAAAAAATGCTTCAGTCTTCTAATGCACTTGTACCATATGATGGTAATGAACCACTGAACACTGTCATAGGTTTATAGGTAGGTACTAGGCTATCAGCCCAAGGGCCACTGTCCAGCACAGACACAGAAGTGATCCCCGGGGTGTATTTCCTATTTCCCATCCACTCATCAAGATTTTTCTTGAAGAGTGCTAATGAAGAACTTTGCTTGACATAGATGAGTAGCTTGTTCCAGAGTATAAGAAGTCTCTGGGACAGGAATCTATCCATCCAGCATGTCCTGTTTATTGTGGTGACAAGGTTTAGGTCCCTAGAGCGTGTAGCTTGGAGGGATTGGGATTTTTTTAGTTGTAGCATGTCCAACAGCTCTGGGTTTGACATAGCTTTATATGTTAGGTGGAGATCACCTCGGAGTAGGCGATATGCTACGGAGTAAAGCTGGAGTTTTTTGAGGCGGTCAGTGTAGGGCATTTGTTTGAGGCCAGTAATCCTCTTTGTGAGGTACTTCTGTGGCCTTTCCAGCTGCTGCAGATATCTTGTGAGTTACATTCCAAAAGGGGCGTTGTACTCTATAATGGGTCTAATGAGTAACGAATAGAGGGGAACAATTACCTCTTATGAAGAGGTGTGCCATGTAGAAGGACTTCCTGACTACTGTGGTGATGTGACTATCAAAGGAGAGACTACTGTCCACCTGGGTCCCAAGGTCTCTTATCATGCATTCGGTGTTAAGTAGATTGCTGCCTATGTGGTAGTTCATGGGTACAGAGTTTTTATCAAAGGGGATGACACTGCACTTTTTGGCATTGAGCTTGAGGCCATGGCTCTGACACCAGGCATCGGTCTCACTGAGGCCCTTCTGTAGGATGTCCACATCATTTGGGGACTTGACTATGGCTCCTAGTTTGCAGTCATCTGTGAACTTCGTCAGCCAGAGGCCTTCTGTGTTAGCCTGTACTTCAGAGAAGTAGATACCAAACAGGAGAGGTCCCTGGATGGAACCCTGTGGCACTCCACTTGTCACTGCCTTGAGGTCAGATTTGGAGTCTGCAACTTTTACAGTGTGGTTCTGTCAGTGAGCCATTTGGCAACCCATCTTGTGATATAGGGATTTATACCTAGTTTAACGAGTTTAGCTATAATTCCAGAATGGGGGATGGTGTTAAAAGCCCTGGCGAGGTCAAGATATGCTGTGCGAACCACCTTACCCTCATCCACGGCTGTGGTGACTGCCTCAAAGAAATCGATCAGGTTCAGGAGGCATGATCTGCCTTTCACAAACATGAACTGGGTGGGATCCAGAGTTTGAAGGTTACCAATGTCTTTGTTTATGAGTTCCATGATGATACATACGTTCCATGGCCTTGCTGACCAGGCTCGTCAGGCTAATAGATTGATAGTCATGTCATGTGATGTATCTCCATACAATGCTGATGCAGTACATCCATGTGAAAACCTAGATGGATTAGACAAACTCAATGTTATTGTGCCTAGAATACCAACATCTGCACATAAATAGTCACAATTAGGCAAGGTAGATCCTACAGTGATTTTTAGAGGAAGAAATTTTCATAAATATAGTTACAGATGCAGATTTACCACTCAAACAGATCCCTAGCCATTCACTTCATTGTTAGTGAGATTAACGTTATACCATTGCTTCCTAGAAATCTGAGTTATTAAATACATTTGAAAACACATAAGTATGAAATAGTTTACATTCTGGGCAGGGATAATGGTAATGCAGACATTTTAAGCAGATAACCACTCACTCAGAATAAAAATCCTGAAAGTGGCAGCGTTGAATCAGTTGGAATCTGTTCCAGTGACCACTATACAGAATAAAGCATACTCAAGTAAAGCCTTGAGTGATTTCCAGAGTACAAGAATAAATTATGAGTGGTTTTCCAGTGAACCAGAATGCACACATTCTATGTCCTGAAAAGATGAGCTTCATGTAAAAGAATGCTGTATATTGTGGGGAATTAAAGTTAACATCAGATCACAAGCTAGACAGTTGTGTTGTTGCGAATATATGAATGTCATCCCAGTATTATACATATAAAAGGTGTGGCAAGCTATTAATTGTAGGGCAAATTGGAAAATACTAGCTAGAAATAGTCATCCCTACCTCTAAACATGTGCATTTAATATTTAATAGTAGAAAAAACAGTCCCTGCAGGTACAGCAAGTGTACGGCTCAACCCCCCCCCCAGAAGTAATAGAAAAAATGAGAGCCAGCACAGAGTGGTGTAGAAATCCAATAGAAACTTTATTCCATTTTTAAATCATGGCAAAACAGACCAGTTTCGGCAGATTTAATAAGCCTTCATCATGATGAAGGCTTATTAAATCTGCTGAAACCGGTCTGTTTTCTATTGGATTTCTACACCACTATGTGCTGGCTCTCATTTTTCTACTACATTTAATCTTTAACCAGACTTACTGACTGGGGTGTTCTCCCTTCTACTCTGCAGATGTTTCTTAGAAGAGGTCTTAGGAAGGTGGCTCACACTCACAAGGATTCAGGTGCATGTCATACAGGTGGAGTCCATGCCAGTAAACAATAGGGTCATTTTAATTTAATTGTGAATTGCAGAAAGGAACCTCTTGCCGTTTGTGTATAAGCATCAAATAGTTATTCAAATGTTTGGCCTTCTGGGGGGACTTAGGGTGTGCTATTTGCAAGGGTACCACCAGTTGGCACTATAGCTGTATTGTAAGACTTCAGTGCCCAGTTAAGGAAATAATCTTGAAGAGGCAAGACTGGGAGGTACAACCATCCTGATTGGAACCATAATGAATTATGGCTGGACCTCAGTGCTACCCATGCACTGTAAAATTAATATGATGTTCAAGCAAAAAGCCAATCATAAGAGTAGTTGTTACCACAGTACCTTGGTCCAAAAGAGAATGACTATGTAATTATGTCTTCAACTCAACTGCTACATATATTGTCAGTAATCTGGTCAAGAAGCACAGAAGATGATTCTGTGCAGGGTGAGTTCAACTCCCCCTTCCATAGCAGCTTGCCCTGTACAGTGTGGAAAGTAGGAGAGACCTCAATAGTTGATGTGATGGCAAGCAGCTGTAGCTGAAAGATAGTTTGTGCTTGTTGAGGTAGAAAACCCTGGGCCCAGGTGTTATACATAGTGGCAAAGAATGCCATTAAGTTAAAAAAGGACTTCTCTGCAATACTAGCATGGGGCTCTCCAAATATGACTGACAGATGCCGACAGGACAGGAAGACAGCACTTATGGCAGACACTGAGACAAAAGTATGGATATTGGAAGAGACAGACAAAGCTGTGGGAAATGACTTTCAGCCATCCTCAGAGACATTCTGTCAAACTATGAGACAGTTCAGAGGAAGAGGGAGGACACTGCCATGGCTGTTCTAAGTAAGGGATTAGAAATACTAATCACGGCTGGGGCTTTGTTAGGAAGTGGAAAGAACACTTTAAGAAAATTCTGATTATGATGGATATGACCTCAGTGCCAGAAGCAATTAGTGTGATTAGGTTCCATTTCTGCATATGATATCACTGTTGTAGCAATTAAACAGCTTCACTGTGTCAAGGCCACAAGACTGGATAAGGTTCAGCCAGAAATACTGAAGATACTGGATACTTTTGGAATGCCATGATAGACAAGATTTTTCAATGCTGAGTAGAAGATCTGGACAGTATCTGTGGACTGGAAAATTGGGGTGGTTTTCATGTTCTTTTAAAGAGACAGAAAGGTGTATTCCAATTATAAAATAATTATACTCCTTCACCTCCAGGGGTAAGGTTTTAAGCATATTATAGGGAGTTGGAATGGATGTTTCCTCTGACAGCTGAAATATTGATTCAGCAATAGCAGAGCAGATGTCATCTCCATCCTTGTTGAAGAACAATAGAGTAACCATTTGTTCATCCATGCGTATTGGAAGGATTGTGGAAGCTTGCCAATATGGCTTACATGTGTCTTGTGAAGCTGGAAAAAGCATGTGATCATGTACTTGTGAGTTACAGAACCCTTTGTTCTTGCATACCTATTGAAGGAATTGTGGGAGTTTACCAATATGGCTTACATGCCTTGTGGAGCTGAGAAATGCATATGGTTATGTACCGCAAAATGTCTCATGCAAGATGTGAAGGCTCCCAGCCTAGCCAGATATAACTTTGCAATTAATTCTGTCATTTGTAAATATGAATGTAAACTACAGGCTTGCTGTCTTAAATGTAAAGAAATACTGTTACATGTGGAACTGGAAATAGATGTGACAACAGTGCACTCTACTGACCAAAGTAAACCATGTGGTAACCCTTTGATGTAGACAGTGGTGCTGAAGGGTCTAGATGAAGAAATAATTCTTAATACTGTTTTAACCTAGAGTTAAATTGCTAGATTGAAACATGCAAATGTATTTTTATTGCTCTGCTGCCTGACCAGCTACAAGACAACTAAAGGAGATGTTAAGATTGTAAATGCAGTTTCTGTTAGCCTGGGAACCCAGGGAAGTGTGAAGAATGATGTAATGTGTAGCCTGAGAACCCCAAGAAAGTGTGAAGAATGATGTAATGTGAATCAGAACTGCAATTTCAATTTAAACAGAGAGAACCAAAGAGGATTAAGCATTTTTGTCTTGACCATCCAACTCACAGCACTGTCTTGTTCTTATGTAAGTTTATCTTAGACTTGTGTTTTCTTTTAGAAATATCTAGGAACTAGAAAGATTAGACTAAGTGTTTTTCTGTGATGTCAGAACTGTACTGCTGAATTATTTTAAGTACTTCTCTGTGATCTCCGAACTCTTGACTAGCACTGTGTAGTAAGAAGTATTGTCTTGTGTTTTTATTATTTATTATTAAATATTTTAAAACCTTTCAACTGTGGCTGTTTAGTGTAGAAATAATTTAAGCTCTAGAGTACATTGCATATTTCTAGTGATTACTGTACCAAGTCACTCTAATAAGCCTTGACTGTTTAGTTATACTACTAATTGGATAATAATACTGCAGAGTAATAATCGGACACCCTTTTAAGGGCCTTTGAGTAGCTGATAAATATTAGCTGGGTGGTGGCAGGTGGTACTACCATATAGTCTGGGTGATAGAGGCACAGCTGGAGAACCTGTGCCAGCCTTTCCCAGGAGTGTCTGTGTGTTTGTATAAACTCTTATCTCAAAGTGTGTGTGTGTGTGTCAGCTACTTGGGCAGGGACATAAAACACTGGTTGGACAGAGAGGGTGCTGGAGGTTTTAGCTTGCCCAGCTAGGCTGAGATCTGGACCCTATAGCTGTGCCAGTGGGGAGTCTTACAGGGGACCTAGAGAGCAAGGGAGTGACCAGCCTTGGACTGACTGTGATCTCTGTGTGCTCTTAAGGGAAATCGCACTTTACTGTGTGTATTTGTTATCCTTTCCTCCTATATGAGATATCCCTCTTTGGTGTTAGTGGTGAGGATTGAGGCTCCTTGATTGCTGGGCCAGGGCACGGGTGTCACAGAAGATGGTAAAAAAGTATGAGGCCCAAGGACAAGTGCAGCTTGCTCTTTAGTCCTTGTATTTGTGACCAGGAACTGTGTTCATATTCTTAGTGTTAAGTTCAGTAGGTTCAGGGCTGGCCTGAGAATCCACAAAAGGTACGTCTTGTTCCCCTCCTGGTACAATGGTACAATGGCAAAGCTGACGTATGGACAAAATCCAGACTGGAGAGCTGAGAGTTGTTCTCTTGTAGTTTGTGAACATTTCTGTCCTCCTAGCCTCTGTTTTATTGGATGGAATGTAAATCAGTACCTCTAAATCAGAGCTAATCATTTCATCCAACAAAAAAGTTAATTGCTCTTCGTAGGTGATAGGGAAGTAGATACCCCACATGGTAATGACCAAAACATTGCTGCAGTAGCACCAATACTACAAACACTGTACTGACCACAATGATGAAGTGAGAGTTAAGTTGTAGGATGATACTCTCAGTTTATGGGTCAGTCTATGTCTCCATCCTCACCTAAGGACACGAACTTTGAGTGGGAACTGAAGTAATGAAATCATGGAATACAAATGGCAAAAATAAGGTTCTTTTGCAGAGGCACTGACATACTCTGTGATAAAGTAAGTAGTTCAGCAATTTGGGATGATTTAAGTACAGTGTCGGCTTCCTGTGGGTTTAGAAGAGTCAATTGTGTGATATGGATATCTAGTGAGGATGCTGTCTTGCCTCAGACAACAAATGGTGTACCTCACAAAGCGTACTGGGAGAAGAATGTAAGACGTACTACAGATCATCTTTTTCAGCTTGCCTGGATGTCTCACAAGGAGAGGGACATCTTATCTATCCCACTCAGCTTGCCAGCACCATGACTCCTCACCCGGCTGAACAGATTAGCAAATGTATGAATTGGTATTTATTTTGCTTTCATGACTTCTGCAATGACAGTTTAAATGAGTTGATACTGTTCTACGGTAGATATTAGTCCTACAGCACAAGACTACTTTGTCAAGACTCTTGATTTACACAGCTCTGCTGTCAGGTTGATTATTTCATAGTTCATTTATTTGTTTCATAGTTTTGAGTGCTGAATAGGTAATCAGAACATTAAAATTGTAGAGTCTCGAAAAGCACACATTTACTTTTTGTTACCCTTTTGAATTTCTCCAAGTCTTATCGGTTTCTAATACCATGATGTGAATGGGCCCCATTTGTAAATCTATGTATGAGTGAAGTTCATAAAACTAGTATTGTTTCAGTCTTTGATGTTACCTAGAAGTGTTCGTTGCAGTACCCTCAATGTGCCCTGTATTGACTCCCTCTACAATTCATAGGTTGGTACTAGGCAATCGGCCCTAGGGCCTATACAAGCCTAGCCATAACAATTCCCTGGATATTTCTTCCCACATTATTTACTTCCCTGGACCCCTGTCATATGGAGTTATATGCATCGGTAACATATCTAAGTACAATTGTATATTCTTTTTTCTAAGACCCGTTGCTCCTGCTACTATTGAAACTGTCTGGGTATCCTTCTTCCACATTGCCCTCATTTCTGCCAGCAAATCCTGGTATTTTATGGCTTTGTGTCTCTCTCTATCTGTACATAAGACACTGTAGTCAATGGCTGTAGCAATTTCAGTGATCAATGCTACTTTTGCCTTCTTTTCATGGATACTATATCTGGTTTTCTTGCATCTGTTTTTTGAACTGTTGGTAATAGGTGGGTCCATGTGATATGAACTTCATCATTTTCTGTAATGCTTTGTGGTTCATGTTTCCAATGTTTTTCAGCTACTACAATATTATAATGTTTGTACAGTCCCCAATGGTACAATCTCAACACATTATTATACCTTTCAGTATACAGTCCTTCTGCCATTAGTATATCACAACCAGCAACAAGATGTGCAACTGCCTCCAATTCAGTTTTACAAAACCTATATTTGTCTGTTTCTCCCACATGCTCAATGGACTTTGTAAAGCAGTGTGTACGCAGCCCAATGTCTTGGACCACCATTATTAACCTTTCATCTTTTGTTTTAAATTCACCTCTCTTTAACCTTTTCTGCATTTAATCCTAATTAACATGAGGTTGTTCCAAGAGGTTTCTATACTTTCAACTACTTTATGCAATTTCCACATTTCTTGTCTTCTCATCTGTTCCTTCAGCTTATATTCTTTCATTTTTTGGCACATTCAGTGGTTGCCTGATTTTATTTACTTCTGGTTTGAATTCCATTCCTACTTGACACCAATATACTTCTGCTAAACTAAGCAGGGAAGTCATCTTAGACTTATTCTCCCCATGTTTTAAAACTTTCACTATGTTTGGGTCTGTGAGGTCAGCAGAAATGTATGCAGTCCTATGACTGCAGATCGATACATGTAATAAATTTCGAGGAGGCCCATACCTCTTTCAGAATGGGGAATATATTGTCTTGGTATACACTGATTTTTATAAATAATTTGCTAAGCATGAAGCATCCTTCTTGTTTTCCTGTCCAACTGATCAAACACCTTTTGGGGCCAATCCATCACTCCAAAACTGTAAGTTGGGACAGAAAGAGTAAACTGGTTTATAGCTTGAACTTTGTTCCTAAATGTCAACGCTGTTTTCAATATTAATTTTAATCTTTTAAAATATCTCTTACTAAATTTTATTCACATTTGTTCATGTTTCATTGCTGATCCTTCATCAGTTCCCAAATATTTATACACTCCCTCTTGCTCAAGTTCTTTTATATCACATTCCTGTCCTAGGCTGATGTTTTCTTTGGTGCTGCAGCTTTCCTGCTTTAAAGGTTGCTTTTGTACATTTATCAAGATCAAATGACATTCTTATATAATCTGAAAACGTTTTTACCACTTGCAGTTGTGCTTTCAGTTCCTCATCTGACGAACTATACGGTTTTAAATCATCCACAAAAGAAGATCAGAAGTCTTGACTCTGTTGTTTTCTGGGAGCCAGCTGACAGCTTAATAGGTTAAGGGCAAGGCAAAAAGAGCATTGGTGACAAACAGTCACCCTGGAATATCCCCTTTGAATTTTTATCCCTGGAATAATAATTTGTCCTTTATGGTGGCTTAACTGCAAAGTGGTTTGTCACTGTTATTTAATCAATCAGTGTAAGGTGTGTCTTATACATTTTTAATCACTCTTTTATCCATGAATGTGAGATACTGTCAAATACGTTTTTTGTAGTTTATCCATGCCATACTTAGATTCTTCTCCTTTTTACAGTTCTCCATTATGACTTTAACAAAAAGTAATCCTTTGTTCCATATGACTTTCTTTTGGTACCCTTTTGTTCTATTGCCAGTTTAGCTAAAAATGTAGAACCAGGACTGATCTTCTTTGAGGGAAATGGGGGAATCCTTCAAATACTTGCCTGAGAAGATATACTGGGGATCCTAATCAAAAGGTAAATCTGGGGTCTGTTCCTCCTTGTACTCTTTCCATAGAGACTCCTAAGAAAATCAGACAAAAGACCAAACATGTCTCTCCTCCAGCTCCACCTGGTCCACGCCCGGAAACTAGTAGTTGGAGTGCATCAATTTCTGTCAAAGGCTTCTTAAAGGCCTTATGGCTTTAACACCCCTCACCCAATTCGATTCTCCTTCTGTTTCCACACCTCATTAAAGGAAAAAGAAGTTATGTCTTACCATAATGTTCCATCTGTATTGTTGACCCTCGTTCAGTCATTATGCCTGGGTTATCGGTTCTGACCTCGGAACCAAGCTGGCTATCTTCCAAGCTCGCGACAGCCACAAACTCTCAAGCTAAACTCTTACCCACAATTCCCCTCTCCCTGTTAAATCAGATTGAGTTTGCAAGTCAAAGGAAGTAGAGGCTACCTCTGGTCAGAGGACCTAACAAAACCGGATGATGAGATCCACTATAAGCCTCAGGAGGGGGAAGGAGAAAGGGTCGTAATGACTGAACGAGGATCAACAATACAGATGGAATGTTATGGTAAGACATAACTTTTTTATCTGATATTGTTAATCCTCGTTCATTCTTTACGCCTGGGACAGAGTCCCCAGCTACCTTTATTCCTGGCAGGAAAGAACCCTGAGAATTTTTGTGCCACATCTTCCCACTCTTCTGGTTTCTGGAGAAAGCCCGTTGAGGGGAAGAATAGCGGACACCCAGGGCAGAAAGGGTCTTACCGTCCTGTTCACACCTAGCCAGTGTGTCTTTAACCTTGGGTCCAAACAACGAAGATGCTTCAATGGGAGCATTCAGAAAGGAAGCCTTGAAAGGTTCCACAAAATCACACAAGTGCATCCAGGCATGCCATCTCATGACTATGCCTGCACCCGCTGCTCTAGCTGCTCCTTCTGATGCGTGAGAAATCAGACACATGGAGGAGTTAGAAATCGATTCAAGGGTGGCTAACTGTGAGGCCACTTTGTCCAGGACCTCATTAGAAACAGCTCCGGCCAAGGTTTCAGAGAGCTCAGAAATTAAGTGTCTTTGAACCTGGTAAAATGTGCCATATAATTCAGGGACCTGACTGTAAAGGTCGCTGATGCAAAGGTATGCTTCCCTAATCTGTCCAGCGCCCGGGACTCTTTGTTGGGTGGGTGAACATTCTGGCTTTCTTCCGCCAGATCCTTCTTTGTTGCGGCCGCCACCACCAAGGCATCTACAGGAAGACCTTTGGACCAGTGAGGCTCACTATCTGGAGGGGACAGGATTTTATCTGGCCTGTGGGGAATGGCGTCAGGAGCCTTCCAAGCATGCTGCACGATGAGCCAGACAAGGTGATCGGCAGGTGGAGTAACCCAAGAGGTAGAGGGCTGGGTACGAAAGGCCTGCAGGAACAAATATTCTTCAGAGGTCAGGTTAGAAGGCTGCCAATTACCTCTCTGCTTAAGTATTTCAAGGATATCTCCAAAGGATACCTCAGAGGGTGACCGAGGGGACCCTTCCCCATCATCAAAGTCTGTGTCTTCCATGAGGGACTCTTCTGGGGAGTCCACATGCTTCCTCTTACATGAATTCTTGTGATGAATGTCCTCGGGGGGGAATCTGGAGAAGACAGCACAAAGGAAGCCTCCAGTGGGAGTGTGTCCTGAGGCCCTTGTACCCGGTGTCCACCAGAGGTGTCTTGTATAAATTGCAGTCCAGAGGAGGATGGGGGCACTGACAGCACAGGATTGCCAACAGATGTGAGAGCCTTCTCCATGAGTTGGAAGGCTGGTCCCCCCGAGGAGGTCACACCCCGCTCAAGTAAATCAGCCCACTGAATCGGAGTCCCTGGATGGCTGTGAAAAACAGGAGTACGTACGTCACAGCTGGCATCCAGAGCAGTGACTGGAGTGATAAGCCTCTCCTGCCACAAAGGCAATTGTGACTCCTTAGTGAGGTCCATGAAAGGAGCCAAAGTGAGGGAAGTCTGTGCTACAGCAGGGGGCTTCAAAGGCAATGAAGGAGGAGAATAAGTAGGGGTCCTTGGAGAAGGGTGATCACCTCCAAAGGAAGAGTAGTTCCTGGAGGGTTGGATACCTCTGGCCAAAAGCAATTGATCCACAAGGCGCACCACATCATGCTCCGAGAGGCTTCTAGTGAATCTCACAGACACAGCTTGAAGGGAAGTCAGGTCTATTCAAGGATGCAGGAAACTCGGTGCCCACAAAGGGGTCTTTAGAGGGAGCTAAAATAGGCATCTGCACCAAAAACAATGGAGCTGTAAGGGCTTGTACTACTGGTGTCTGCACTGAGGAGATCATCGGTGCTGAAGACAAGGACTGCACCGACAAGGTCGATGCCAAAGGGGTAGTTGGCACTATGGTAGGTGCCAATGCGGAAAACGAGGTAGTCAGTACTGAGAGAATAGTTGGTGCTGAGAAAATAGCTGGAGTTGAAGCAGAAGTTGGCATTGGAACAGTCATCAATGCTGGAAAGGTCTGCATCGAGGAAAAGGTTGGTGCCAATAAGGAAGTCTGAACCTAGGGGCCCTTTGGTTCCGATGAGGCATAGGGCACAAAACTTGGTGCCAAAGTAACAGGTGGTGCCAAAGATCTTGGCATCAAAAGCCTTGGGGCCAAGGAAGTCAAATCCGAACTGAAAAGTTTGGCCTTCTTAGGTCTTGGTTCCGGGTTGTCCCCAGCAGGAGATGACGGGAGAGACTTGGCCTTCTTGTGTTCAACTCTTTTCTTATGGGAACTAGGAGGGGTTGAAGCCTCCACCCCAGAAATAGCCTCTGAAAAGGAAGATTTAAGTAGTCCCTTTAAAATCAGCTTATTTTTCCTTTCCACCAAAGTCCTGTTAGAGAAATTAGCACAAATCCCACAAGGCGGGTCAACAGTCAAGTGAGGCACACCCAAACAGTAAACACATAATGCATGTGCATCTGACATAGGCAATTTATGCCCACAATCCACACATCTTTTAAATCCCATACTACCTTTTTTCTCTGCCATGATAGGATGAAGAAAGAAAAGGAAGGAAGAAGGTACCAACAATGGTACAAGAAATACCCAAAGGTAAAACAGGAAAGAATTTACCAACGATGGTAAAGGAGTTACCCACGGTAGAAGAAAGAAGGGCTAGAAAAGAAAACCAAAAATGAGTTTCTAGATGCGATAGGGTAAGAGATAACTATTCAACAAATTTAGAACAGAGAATAACTGCAATACGATAAAGTATTATCAAAGAGATTTACTTAGCTCAAGAGAAGTGGCTTGACACGACTGAATGGCGATGCGGCAAAAAAAATCTGAGGTAACAGGGAGAGGGGAATTGTGGGTAAGAGTTTAGCTCGAGAGTTTGTGGCTGTCGTGAGCTTGGAAGATGGCCGGCTTGGTTCCGAGGTTGGAACCGATAACCCAGGAGTAAGAAATGAACGAGGATTAACAATATCAGATGAGTGAGTTATCTGAAGAAGAGCTTTATCAGAGTCTGAGTCAAGGGGTTTGGATTGTACATCCCAAATTCACTCTCATGTTGGCTATGAGTCTGAAGTGGAAACCTAGGTCATCTAATTCCCCTCATGAAGACCTTCCTTTTGGCAATACCATTTATAAAACTTCAACTGGTAAGGAAAACAAATTTCTGACTCCCAGAAAATATATTATGACCTTACATATATGGAAGTTCCAAAACTCTCAGCTATTCCTCCTGTTATAGAAGTTCTGGAAGATATCTTTATGCTTGCTTCTCTAGGTCCTGCATCTTGGTTATCTGCTCCTAAGATGACAGACAGATTTTATAAAAAAGCTGATACTCGTAAGTAATTGTATAAAACCCCCTACTTCAGACCCTGCAATTGTTTCTGTGGAATCAGGCAAGATTTCCAAATCCTTTCACTAACACCTTACCCAATGATAAGGATAGCAGGGCCATGGACAGATATGGTAAAAAGTTTACATATCTGCCACCTTGATCATCCGTGCCATCAATTATAGGTTTGTTGGTCCATAGGCTATTGACTCAAAGGTTTTTACAAGCCTAGCCATGTGTACCCAATATAATACTAGAGAAACCCAATATAAAGGATCTTGCCAAACTAAAGATTTTAGTTAGCAATGACTGCCCATATCTAGGCGGGTCATATGTGAAATCTCCAGCAGGAATTTATGGATTCCCATCCAGTCATACAGGTTATGCTTAAGCAGGTTCATTGAGGGCCTCTGTTTGATGTGAATTGGTAGCCTATTCCAGAGGAGTGGCAACCTCTGAGAGACATATCTATCTCTCCAGCAGGTCCTATTTATGTCACAGGTCAGGTTAAGGTCCCTGGAGTGGGTGACCCCATCCCATTTGACTTGCAGATGTGCAGCATTTCCATTAGGTTTGGATCCGAGACTGCTCTGTAGGCCAGGCACAAGTCTTTGCCCAACTGAGTACAGTGACTTCAGTCTGTCAATGTATGACATATGCTGGAGACCCTGAATTTTCTTGGTAAGAAATCTTTGAGGGCTCTCAAGTTGCTGCAGGTGCCTGGTAAACTACATACCAAAGGGAGCACTGTACTCAATTACAGGCCTCATGAGGGTCAAGTACAGGGAGTTATAACCTCTTGAGGCAATGCCATTGCTAATAAGGTGTGCGACGTAGAATGCTTTCCTTACCACAGCAGACACATGGTGGTCAAAGTTTAGGCTACAGTCAACTTGCACTCCCAAGTCTCTCACTACTGAGTTGTTACTTATAATTATATTAATATAATTATTATTTATATGATAGTCAGCAGGGATACCGTTTTTACTGAAGTGGATGATAATGCATTTTTTAGCACACTGAGTTTGAGTCCATAGCTCTGGCACCATCATTGGTTTGTGTAAGTCTCTCTTGAAGTATATTGACATCATTTGGGGTTTCAGTGATTGCACTTAATTTGCAGTCATCAACCACAGCCCCTCTGTTTTGGCCCGAACATCTGAGAAATACATTCCAAACAATAGGGGGCCCAGCATTGACCCCTGTGGAACTCCACTGGTGACAGGTCTGCTGGGTGAGGTAAAGTCCCCAACTTTGACTGAGTGTGACCTGTTGGTGAGCCAGTTAGCAACCCACCTGATGGCATAAGGGTTAATATTTGACTGGGAGTGTTTATCAATGATGCCCAAATCTGGGATTGTGTTGAAGACCCTGGCTAAGTCAAGGAAGAGTGTATGCACAGATTTGCCTTCATCTATGGCACTGGTGATGTTTTCAAAGAAGTCCACCATGTTTAACAGGCATGACCTGCCTTTGAAAAAGCCAAACTGTGTCGGATCAAGGGTCTGCAGATCACCTATATCCTTATTTATCAGGTCCATGATGATTCATTCCACAGCCTTACAGAAAAGGCTAGTTAAGCTTATGGGTCTGTAGTTCCCAGGGTCTATTGCTGCACTCCCCTTTATGAACGGGATGCCAGCTGCTGTTTTTCATTCAGCAGTGGCAAAACCAGTACTCAGGCTGTGGTTGAAGAGAGTACCTAATTGAATTGCTAACTCATGTTTCAGATAATTTAAAATGCAACCTGGGATGCTATGCAAGGTGAAGGAGATGTAGAGGAAATGCTTTGTGGAATGTTTGGAGGGGACGGGGGGTGAAATTTTTGCCAAACCTGTTGGCTAACAGGTTAGCTATTTTCACAGGATCAGTGTGTGTAATGCCATCCACAGCTAGTTTAGCACACATCTGGGTCCTACCTTTTAGGTTACAGATATAGCTGAAGAATGCCTTATGGTTATCTTTGGCTATGGTTGCTAATTTTTTTTCGAAGTTGCCCTGACAGGATTTTACAAGTTGTCTTATTTGTTTGTCCAAGCAGAGGAGGGTGTTCTTCCAGTGCTAGGACCTCTCCTTTTTATTCTTAGACAGGAACTTCTTCCTCTTGTTGTATGACTTATTAATGCTATATGTCCACCAGCGAGGCTTGTTTTTTTTTTCTTGAGGATCTTGTTTTGATCCTATCAGGTACAGCTGTGTCAATACATTTTTATAGGTGTTTGCACAGGGAATTTGTATATACCTTAGTATAGTTGCCAATGCCATCTGTGGGAACAGGAGCTTGGAAGTTAATTACATCATCACTTAAGAGGGTATAATTAGCTGTGGTGAAAATGTTTAGCCTGATTTCACCTAAGAGAGGTTCAGGAGTTATAACTACTTAAAATGTGACTGATTTGTGATCAGATTTAATCAGTAAGGGTCCTATACTTGTGGTGGTGCAATGGTCACCCATGTTGGAGAGGACCAGGTCAGGAATATTTGAGCCCCTTGTGGGGTTGCATTTTATTTGTTCCAGGACATTAGTGTTAACAAATTCCAGGAACCTTTGTGCAAGCATGTTGGTACTCCTATAAGTTTCCAGGTCAATGGAGGGATAGTTCAAATCATCCATGACTAGAGTGGTTGTAATTTGATTGACTCAAGTAAGCAGTGTGGGTATCTTGGTTCACTGAAGGGGGCCTATAGATAATGATGACTTGAAGGGGGGGTCTTACCCACAGTTAGTTGAACATGGAATATTTCCATGCAGTTTTCCTGTCTACCCAGTCTAGAAGAGTATTCAACTTTGATGAAGATAGATACTCCTCTTCTTTTGGTTCTCACACCTTCATTT
>NC_056726.1:1226400907-1226473407 GCF_019279795.1 Protopterus annectens | reverse complement strand
AAAAGTCAGGCTGCTATCAATCTGGGTGCCCAAACCCCTCACAACTGACTGCATGCTTAGAACGTTGTTATTAATGTGATAATTTGTGGGACATCTCCCTCCCCAAAGGGAATGATGATGCATTTTTTTGTATTCAGTTTGAGGGCATGTTTCTGGCACCAGTCATTTGTTTGGGTGAGAACCTCTTGGAGGATGTCCATGTCACTAGGGGAATTGATGACAGCTCCCAACTTGCAGTCATCTGCAAAGTTGGTCAGCCATGGTCCACTGCTTTTGGCCTGTACCTCAGAAAAGTATATACCAAATAACAAAGGCCCTAAGACCAAACCCTGGGATACCTCACTTAATACGGGTCTACTGCTTGAGGTGGCTTTCCCTATTTTAACTAGGTAGGTTCTATCAGTGAGCCAGTTGGCTACCCATCTGGTAACATACAGATTGATGCCTAGTTGAGAGAGTTTATCTATTATGCCCGAGTGGGGAATAGTGTTAAAGGCTTTGGCCAGGTCAAGGTAGGCAGTGTGCACTGTCTTCCCCTTATCCATGGCTTTGGTGACTGTCTCAATGGCTTTGGTGACTGTCTCAAAAAAGTCAACCAAATTTAACAGGCATGACATCCCCATGATGAAGCCAAACTGTGTGGGATCGAGTGTTTGGAGGTTGCCAATGTCCTTCTTAATGAGGTCCATGATAATCCAGTCCATGGCTTTGGAGATCAGGCTAGTTAGGCTGATGGATCTATAATTTCCTGGATTAGAGGATGCTCCAGCTTTGTGTAAAGGGATGACAGTGGCTGTCCTCCACTCAGCTGGGACAAAACCGGTACTCAGGCTTTGGGTGAATAGGGTGCCTAATGGTGCTGCAAGTTCCTGCCTGAGTTCATGTAGGATGCAGCCCAGGATGTTATCAGGTCCCATGGAGGCTGTATTTTTTGCTTTTGAGAGATCAGTGATGACCTGTTCCTTGGATATAAGGGGAAGGGGGCAGGTACTGGGAATGTCCTGATTTACTGATGGGGGGCAGAGGGGTGAAATTTTCGCAGAATCTGTCAGCCAGCAGGTTTGCTATATCTACGCCATTTGTATATGTGGTGTCCTTGATCACCAGCTCTGAACAGATCTGGGTGCTACCTTTGAGATTATGGACATATGTGAAGAAGGTATTATAACTGTCTTTGGTAGATGTGGCCAATTTGGACTTGAAGTTTGTTTTGGAGGATTTCACTAGTGCTCTTATTTGCTTGTTTAGGCTAAGAAGAGATTGCTTGTTGGTACCCAAGTAGTTTATTCTTTCACATTCACACACACACACACACACACACACACACACACACACACACACACACACACACACACACACACACACACACACACACACACACACACACACACACACACACACACACACACACACACACACACACACACACACACACACACACACACACACGTGCGCTCACTTTGTTTTCCAGCAAAACTCTTAGTTATGTACTTACCATACCGATAGATGTATGTGATCCATCTCGCCTACATTCAAGACTGATGGGCTCGGACGGCCGTTCTGACTAGCACGAAGTCTCTCATTGGCTGGGCCAACCCTATATCCCAGGATGCACCACGCCCAAAACCCCAGATCTAGTTTGCCCCCAACACATTCTACCACCCATAGAACCCACAAAGAGACAAGTGTAAGAGGAGAGAAAAAATAATATCCTCATGGGAATTAAACAATACTTGTCTCCTCCAAATCCAACAGGAAGAGGGAAGGAGGGCGGGTACGTAAGAATGTAGGCGAGATGGATCACATACATCTACCGTTATGGTAAGTACATAACTAAGAGCTGTAATGTGATCCTATCTCGCCTACATTCAATACTGATGGGACAGCGTCCCTAGAACCTAAATCCTGGGAGGCTCACTGGAAAATACTCCTGAGCACTGTGGAACCAAAGGAAGCATGACCTCTAGATGCCATGTCCAATTTGTTATGAGAAATAAAGGTATGTGGAGAAGTCCAAGTAGCCGCCGCACAAATCTCATCCATGGACAGCCTAGCGTGAAAGGCCACTGAAGTTGCCATAGCCCTGGTAGAATGCGCCTTCACTAGAAAGGGAAGATTCCTACCCATCAATGCATAAATGAATGAGATGCAATCCATAATCTACTTAGCAATGGTGGCCTTGGTTACAGATCTGCCAATTCTGTTGTCCGAAAAGGACACAAACAACTGGTCTGATTTTCTCTCTTGTTGTGTCCTATTCAAATAAAACCTCAATTGTCTATGTACATCCAACTGGTGAAATATGTATTCTGCTTTGTTGGAGAATTGTGGAAAAAAGACTGGTAGCTCAATAGCCTGTTGGAGACAAAATGCAGAAGACACCTTAGGGAGAAAGGAAGGATTTAGTCTTAGAGATACTCTGTCCTTGTGAAAAATCAAATAAGGAGGTTTGACAAAAAGGGCTTGAAGCTCCGATACCCTTCTGGCTGAAGTAGTGGCTACCAAAAATGCAGTCTTCCATGATAAGAATTTTAATTTGCAAGTGGCTGCAGGTTCGAAGGGAGGAGACGTCAAAGCTCCGAGCACCATATTTAAGTCCCATGGTAGAACGTGTTGTGAAATCGGGGGGCGAATTAACCAGGCTCCTTTTAGAAAGGCTTTACACAGCTTATGACCCATGAGGGAAGGCTCATGAGCTACATGATAATTAGAGATCCCTGCCAATTGAACCTTTATAGTGGAGACAGCAGAACCCTATCTAAAAAGTGTCACCAAGAAATCTAACACCGCTGACACAAGGGCAGTGAGGGGATTAAGGTCATGCTGCTCAGCCCAAATAGCAAATCTCTTCCATTTACTAGAGTAAATCTTTCTAGTAGAAGAACTATGAGAAGAGGACAGAATCTGTAGTACCTCCGGGATAAGGTTATGCTGTCTGACTAAGGAAGGAAGTGGAGTAGCCAAGCAGCGAGTCTGAGAGTTTGGAGGGATGGATGAGGCTGTCCCGACTGATGAGTCAATAGGTCTGGAGCTGGGTCCAGGATCCAAGGCCCATCCACCGCATATTTCCGAAGGAAGGGGAACCAAACTTGATGGGGCCAGAGTGGTGCTATCAAAATCATGCTGCTTCCCATGTAGATTGCCTTCTGAATCACGCTTGGCAAGAGAGGGACCAGAGGGAAGGCATAGAGCAGACCGGAGGGCCAATCATGGACTAGAGCATCCCTGGGCAGCTCCCCTTCAGGAGGGATTAGAGTGAAATAATTTCTGCACTTTGCATTGAGGGGACTGGCAAAGAGGTCGCAGCAGGGAAGACCCCACCTGGAGAATATCTGAGCCGCCACTCGATTGTTCAGGGAACACTCGTGAGGCATCAGAATAGCTCTGCTCAGCCTGTCTGCAATCACATTGGACATCCCCGAAGTATGCGTTGCCACTAGAAAGCGCTGGGAAGCGATCGCCCAGCTCCACACTCTCATGGCTTCCCTGCAAAGGGGATAGGACTTGGTTCCCCCCTGTTTGTTCAGATACCAGACAACTGACATATTGTCAGAAAGAATTGCAATAGTTCCCTGGGGAAGAAAGCTGTGGAGTGCCTGCAACACTAGAAGCACTGCTCTCATCTCCAGAACATTGATATGCAAGTGAGTCTCGTGATCTTGCCACGTACCTTGGACCGTCCTGCCCAGGTAATATCCCCCCACCCTATCTGGCAGGCGTCCGTGGTTACCGTGGCAATGGGGGACGGGGGAATGAATGATCTTCCTTGATTCAGATTGGAGGGGAGAAGCCACCAACAAAGATCTTGTCGGCATCTCTCTAATGAAAATAGGATGGGACAAGGGCAGATCCTGATATGACCACTGGGCTGAAAGGAGCCATTGAAGTATTTGCATGTGCAACCTGGCAAAAGGGACTAGAAGGATAGTAGCCGCCATTGTTCCCAACAACTGCAGAACCGTTCTGGCTTGGGCTTTTCTGCGGGGCAATAAGGCCAGAACTAGAGCCTGTAACACCTTTATTCTGTCTAAGGGTAGGAATACTCACATCTCTACAGAGTCTAGCTCTGCGCCGATAAAGGCAACACGCTGTGATGGCAGCAATACAGATTTTGCCCAATTGAAGGTAATTCCTAACAGATGTCCCCATTTGAAGGTAGTTCTCATGGCTTGAAGAAGTAGATGCCTGGTGGGGGCGGTGAGCAGCCAGTCGTCTAGATAAGAAAACACCTGGAATCCTAGACGTCTCAGGTGAGCCGTCACCACTGCCAAACAATTGGTAAACACCCTTGGGGCTGTGGTGAGACCAAAGGGCAGGGCCCGGAATTGAAAATGACTGGCCCCCAGCCGGAAGCATAAATGATGCCTGGAGGCCTCGTTTATCTTGATGTGATAATAGGCATCCTTGAGATCTATGGAGCACATCCATACTCCTTTCTCCAGCAAGGGGAGAATGGATTGTAATGTGACCATTCGGAACTTGGACTTTTTCACAAAGTGGTTTAAACGGCTGAGATCCAGAATGGGTCTCAAGTCCCCTGTTCTTTTCGGCACCAAAAATAATCTTGAGTAAGTTCCTGATCCGATCTGGTCTTCAGGGACTGATTGGATAGCTCCTTTTCATAGGTTCATAGGTTGGTACTAGGCTATCAGCCCTAGGGCTTATACAAGCCTAGCCATAACAATTCCCTGGCTATTTCTTCCCACATTATTTACTTTCCTGGACCCCTGTCTAGCAGGGCAACTGACGTGATCCCTGGGGTGAATTTCCTTTCTCCCATTCAATCGTCAAGGTTCCTCTTGAAGAGGTCCAAAGAGGCACTCTGCTTGACATGTATGGGCAATCTATTCCAGAGTCTGGGGAGTCTCTGAGTCAGGAATCTATCCCTCCAGCATGTTTTGTTTATTGTGATGACAAGGTTTAGATCCCTGGAGCGTGTAGCTCTGAGGGATTGGGATTTCTTTAAGTGTAGCATGTCCAACAGCTCTGGGTTTGACATGGCCTTGTATGTTAAGCAGAGATCACCTCTGAGTAAACGATATGCGACAGAGTATAGCTGGAGTTTTTTAAGGCGGTCAGCGTAGGGCATCTGCTTTAGGCCTGTGATTCTTTTAGTGAGGTATTTCTGAGGCCTTTCCAGTTGTTGCAGATGTCTTGAGAGGTACATACCAAATGGGGCATTGTATTCTATAATGGGTCTAATGAGGGATGAGTACAGTGGGACAATGACCTCCTTTTTTCTGGATGAAAAGCCCTTCGTGATGAGGTGTGCCACATAGAAGGATTTCCTGACTGTTGTGGCGATGTGGTTATCGAAGGTGAGACCACTGTCCACCTGTGTCCCTAAGTTTCTTATCACACTTTCTGTGTTTAGTGTACTGCCACCTATATGGTAATTCATGGATACATGTTTTTTCCCAAAGGGGATAACAATACATTTCTTGGCATTGAGCTTGAGCCCATGGCTCTGGCACCAAGCATCTGTTTCTGTAAGGCCCTTTTGTAGAGTATCCACATCATCTGGGGATTCAATAATGGCTCCCAGTTTGCAGTCATCTGCAAACTCTGTTAGCCAGAGTCCCTTAGTGTTGACCTGTACTTCAGAGAAGTAGATGCCAAACAAGAGTGGCCCCAGGAATGAACCCTGAGGTACTCCACTTGTCACTTGTCTGGAGCTGGATTTGGAGTCGGCTACTTTTACAGTGTGGGTTCTATCAGTAAGCCACTTAGCAACCCATTGGGTGACATAGGGATTAATGCCCAACTTAGTAAGTTTATCTATGATTCCAGAGTGGGGGATGGTGTCAAAGGCCTTGGCAAGGTCTAGATAGGCTGTGTGGACCACCTTACCCTTGTCCATGGCTCTGGAGACTGACTCAAAGAAGTCAATCAGGTTCAGGAGACAAGATTGGCCCTTCACAAACCCAAACTGGGTGGGGTCCAGTGTTTGAAGGCTGCCAATGTCTTTGTTTATAAGTTCCATGATAATACGCTCCATGGCCTTGCAGATAAGGCTTGTCAGACTGATGGGATGGCAGTTTCCGGGATCCAAGGTGGATCCCCCCTTGTGGATTGGGATAACTGTAGCTCTGCGCCACTCAGTGGGCATGAAACCTGAGGTGAGGCTATGATTAAACATGACACTTAGGTGAGGTGCCAGTTCATATTGTAGTTCATGTAGTACACAGCCCGGGATGTCATCTGGTCCCATGGATGCTGTATTCTTGGCTTTAGAGAGTGCGTTTTGTACCTGTGTGGCTGTTATTACTGGAATTTGGCAATCTTCCGGTATTGAGATGGGCCATTTAGGGGTGAGAGGGGGTGAAGTTGGCACTGAATCGATCTGCCAGGATATTGGCAATATCCTTCGGATCAGTATATTTAATGCCATTCTGTTTTAGCTCAGAGCAGATCTGAGCATTGCCATTTAGATTCTTGACATAGTTATAGAATGCTTTGTGGTTGTCTTTGGAATCTTTGGCAATTTTATTTTCGTAACTAGCTTTGGAGGATTTTATGAGGCATCTCAGTTTCTTACTGAGGCTAGTAAGGGAGTTTTTTGCATCCTGGGATTTTCCTCTTTTCTGAAAAAGTTTCTTCCTTTTGTTGTAAAGTTTATTTATGGCAGGGAACCACCAGATTGGCTTCCTTTTTTTGGATGAGAGCATTTTGGTTCTATTTGGGATGGCACGATTCATGCATGAGTGGATGTGCTCGTACAGTGCCTTAGTGTAGGATTCAGCAGTTGAACTTTCAGTTCCCGTCTGCATGGGTGTCATGAAGTTTGTCACTTCTGACTTGGGTAGCATGAAGTTGGCTTTGGAGAAGTTTTTTATGGTGGTTTCTTTACTGGGGCGTGGGGGTGGGATGTGGATGTTAACAGTGATTAGCTTATGGTCAGACCTGACTAACGAGGGGGTGACCATAGGTATGGAGCATTGATTTCCCATGTTGGTAATGACCAGGTCTAGGATATTGGAGCCCCTGGTGGGACTATGGATTACTTGATCCAGGGCGTTGAAATTTATGAATTCCAAGAACCGTTGCGCAAAGGTGTTGGGACATGAGTAGTTTTCCCAGTTAATGGCAGGGTAGTTAAAATCACCCAGTATTAGGGTGTTTGGTTCTATCTTAATATTTTCCAGTATGTTTAGAAAGGTGTAGTGAGAATCTTGGGTTATGGTGGGGGATCTGTAGCAAGCTACAATTTGGATTGCAGTCTTACCTAGTGTTAGTTGCACTTGGAGAATTTCAGACACATTTTGTTGGCCAACTAGCCTGGTGGTGTGAATATCCTTGGTGAATATTGACACTCCTCCACCTTTAGTGTTTCGGTCCTGGTTTGGTGGCCGAAAAGTGTGGTAAGAGTTGTAGCCTGGTATTGCAGGGGTGCTCTCTGGAGCCTTGAACCAGGTCTCAGTTACTGCACAAATATCGATGTTCTCCATTTTTAGGAGTGCCTCGAGAGAGTGCATTTTGAGGTTTAGACTTCTAGCATTGAGTAGCATTACCTTCAGATTTTGCATGCTTGTACCTGTTATGGTGGTGGTTTTGTCCTTTGAAGTTTGCCTAAAAGGCACTATAGGGGTGGCAAGAGCCTTAGCCAGTAACCTGAATCCCAGGGGCGACAGGTGCAGACCATCTCTGGCAAAGCATCATGGTCTGTCAATCATGTCATCCCAGGCAGACAGATACTGGATCCCCTTTGAATGACACCATAAGCTTAGCCAATTGTTGAAGTCAATCATTTTATCCTTATATTGTGGTATCATTCTGGGCGAAGGCAGGATGCTACTCAGGGCTAGGGTCATACCTGCCTGGGCCACATGATCCAAGAGCTCTTCCATGTCTCTTTTCATGTAGTCCAGGGAGGTATGTCTCAAGTCATTCACTCCAACATGGACAATGACAGAGTCATATTTGTACTTGTTGTGCAGTGACCTGAGTGCATGCGTTATGTGGTGGATCCTGGCACCAGACAGGCAGCTGACTGTAATTT
Source organism: Protopterus annectens (assembly GCF_019279795.1). Lineage (NCBI taxonomy): Eukaryota > Metazoa > Chordata > Ceratodontiformes > Protopteridae > Protopterus > Protopterus annectens. The sequence continues at coordinate 1,226,465,408 of NC_056726.1, read as the reverse complement.
TCTCCTTATTCAACCTGGTGAGAGGGACATCAGTGTGCCAGACTATAGAGTCACCTATGACTAAAGTGTTAGGTACATTGTCTTGCCTTAGGGGCTGTTGCTGGGTGGCACACTGGTGTTGTGAACTATGTGACACATTGGTTGTGATTGGTGTTTGTTTGTGTTTCAGCTTCAGAGGTCTTTGTTGCTTGGGCAGGTTACAGTTAAGGGCCTCTGCATATGTGGATTTAGTGTTGCTATATTTGGGTGTTGGTGGTGCGGGTTTAGAAGGGCTATGTGTTGCTTGAGGTGTAGTGTGGGTGTTAACCTTCTCCCCTTGACTGTTTAGCACAATCTTGGGTGGAGAGAGCTTTGCTTCCATTTTGGCTATGTAAGTGCATCTCTCACAGGTTGTAGTGTTGGGTGGTAGGAGGAGAGGGTTGTCTGTGTACATGAGGCAATTGCTGCATTGCCCCAGTATGCCCAGATTCACCAGGTGGACAGGAGAAATCACCGGAAGCTGACCCTTGGACATGCCTGGTTTGGGGCTTTTTTTTTTCTTTGTATAGTATAGAAGCTGTTTCCTTAGCAAGGTACTTTGCAATTATAGGCTGTTTAGTACCTACTATTAATTTCTCCTTGTTACCAAGGAGAGTTCAGTGTTTGTATGAGTTTAAGGCTTCCTAGTGCTTTCCAGCAGGTATTAGAGAAAGTGCTAGTCACAGGGATGCTTAAAGGTAAGATTGAAAAGAATGCACTCTGCAGTGTGCACTAGAGAAGTTAGATGTGAAAGTAGGCAACTTGAGTTTTACCTGTTTAAAAAGTTAAGGTTTAGTGGAGAGTTACTATTTTTAAAACAGCAAGATGGATTGAAAGGGGTGGTCACTTTTGTATTTTGGTACTATGAAATACGGTAGGATGGCTAATAAATTTAAATAATTGAAGGGGTGGGATTTCAAAAATGATGATTTTGTGATTACTCACATAAGCCAGTGAAAGTAGAGAGAAATGAGATATGTGGTCAGATTAACATAAGAGGCGGGCAACTAGAAAGACAGTGGTATTTAACAAGACAACTTAAATGGGTTGGAGGGTGGGAAAAAATTTAAATTCTGCCTGACTCAGAACAGAGAGAGCTGTGGTCTCTTTTGAAGTTTTAATATGCTGTTAAAACAGAATGCAAGCAAAACACAAGGTAAAGAAAACAAACTACAGTATTCAAAATATAGAAAGGCAATACAGTAATACAAAAAATAAAAGCAAACTAACCTTTCCTTCACAGGGCCCGTTTTTCTCTCCCCACTAGACCTTATCCCAAGGCTCAGAGGGGAGGAAAAATATGGTTCAGAAAGTCTCAAAAGTCTTCCCCTGCCCATCAGAGTGAACCCCCCTCCAGAGGCAGAGGAGGGGGAAATTACTCTGGAAGACGTCGCCCCAGAGGCGGCGGAGGCCCCCGCAATACAGAAGACCGTAAATCCTTTCGTGGCTTATCAGCTTTGAGATTTCTAGTGCTGCTTGATCCCGTTGACTGGGTGGAACATCTGGGATTCTTTTTGATGGTGGGGGAGAATGGATGAAGGGAATGGTATAACCTCCGGCGATGATTCGAAGCACCCATCGATCCTGAGTGATGGACTCCCAGGCCTGAAGATGCTCCGAAAAGCAACCCCTGACTGGCTCCAGAGACGCACAGTTGGGTAATCCCTCAGGGATAATGGAAGGAGGAGCCACGAAAGGATTCGCAGTCTTCTGTATTGTGGGGGCCTCCGCTGCCTCTGGGGCGACATCTTCCAGAGTAATTTCCCCCTCCTCTGCCTCTGGAGGGGGGTTCACTCTGATGGGCAGGGGAAGACTTTTGAGACTTTCTGAACCACATTTTTCCTCCCCTCTGTGCCTTGGGATAAGGTCTAGTGGGGAAAGAAAAATGGGCCCCAATGGCAGACAAAGTCTTACCCTCCTGCTCACATCTCGTGAGGGTGTCTTTCACTTTGGGTCCAAAAAGGGAGGACCTGTCAAAAGGGGCGCCCGTGAAAGAAGACTTGAAAGCCTACACAAAATGACACTAGCGCATCCAAGCTTGCCTCCTGAGGGCTATGCCTGAACTCGCTGCTCTACCCGCCCCCTCGACTGCATAAGATATGAACCTCATGGACGAGTTGACGATGGAAGAAAGGGTAGACAGCTGGGCGTTAACAGACTGGGTCAACGCCTCAGGCACGTTACCCGCCAGGGTATCTCCCAATTCTTTAATGAGATCCCTTTGGAGCCACGTAAAATGACACAAGTAATTCAGCGACCGCAAAGTAAAGGTCGCTGAAGACAGGGTACGCTTCCCATACCTATCCATGCTCCTAGACTCCTTATTAGGAGGATGGATGGAAGTAGAAGCCTCTGCCACATCCTGCTGAGTGGCAGACGCCACCACCATGGCATCCACAGGAACTCCCTTGGTCAAAAACTCTTTCCCAGGAAGTGCAGATAAGAATTTATTGGGGCGGCTAGGAACTGGCTCCACAGAGTCACGGTGTTTCCACACCCTTCGACAAATAAGATCCAATAATTCATCGAAGGGTGGAGACACCCAAGAGGCAGAAGGCTGGGCTCCGAAGGCCTTGAGGAAGACCGACTCCTCCTCAGAAGGGTTTTTGGATGGCCAGTCGCCCCGCTGTCTCAAGATCTCCAGGATATCGAAGAACGATACATCATCAGAGGACGACTTCAGGGACCCTTCTGCATCATCGAGGTCGGTGTCCGAGGTGACAGACTCATCTGGGAGTCTAGGTGCTTCCTCTTACACAGCTTCTTTCTGGGAGGCTCTTCAGGCATGGACTCTGAAGGGCCTTCAGAAAGCAGGGGACCACACATGGAGGTATCCTCAGGCTTTGGAGCCCCGCTGCCCAGAGATAGAGGGATGCCAGAAACTCTAGTCGTAGTGTCCAGGGAGGGAGATGCCGATTCGGGTGAAGTCACTAAGGACTTGGCCAGCACGCTCCTCATAGCTTTGAAGGTGGGTCCCCCCGAATCGGAGGAAGGGCCCATCTCCGAAACCATGACCGGAGTCGGGGTTCCCCTAGCCGAAGCACCAAGGGGGAGACACGGAACCGAAGTCAGTGGCCCCGATGTATCACCCTCTGGCCCGACTGAGGACCCCCGAGTACCGAAACCTGCAGAATGAATAGAGAAGGTTGGAGCTGAGGTCGGAACTGAAAGACTGGCGGGGGGTCTCGGAACCGACCCAAGGACTTCACTCGACTCAGCACTCTCCGACTCCGACAACACCAAGGTTGTCGGAGGAGGGAGGAATGGAACCGATACTATGGTGGGCTCCGGAGCCGACTGGGCTGGAGCCGAAAATAATTTAGATAACACTGGTGACTGGAGGAGCCTCTGGATCACCCTATCTACGTCCGAATCAGATAACCTGGAGGACCTGGAGGAGACAGAAGGGGGTCGAGAAACCTTTCCCATCGGATCCGAGACACGACTAGGAGAACGGCTCCGAATCGGCTCCAAGAGGATCGGAGCCGAAGCAGGCTAGAGAAGCACCAAAACCTCCTTCGGCGCCAAAAGCTGTGGAACCGAAGAAGCCGGCTCCAAAATGGAAAGTATTTCCTGCGGCTCCGAAACCAGTGGAACCGAGACAGTGGACCCAGCTGATTACCCTGAATCCTGCGGCTCCGAGACCAATGGAGCCGAGGAAGGAGACACAGCTTTAGACCCCATAGCCAACGGCTCCGAGACCAGTGAAGCCGAGGAAGGGGACATCAACCTGGATCTTTTCTCCGGCGGCTCCGAAGAAGAGGACGGAGCCGGGGACTTCTTTTTAGACTTAAACCTAGACTTTTCAGAGGGAGAAGAAACAGCTTCCTCAAAGGAGGGTTTAATTAAACACTTCAGGATAAGTTTATTTTTTCTCTCCTGCAAAACTCTCGAAGAGAAAGCATGACAGACACTGCAAGATTCTTGCAAGTGTTTGGCGCCAAGGCAGTATACGCAAATCGCGTGACTGTCTGTCAAAGACATTTTATAGCTACACTTTGCACATTTTTTAAAGCCCGATGGCTTATGTTCTTTTTCTTTGGTAGACATGATACACAAACACAAGTCAAACACAAGTTAAACACTGGGGGGGGATGGCTCTAAGTTAAATGCCAAGACACAAGATAGGGCAAAGGCCCGCCAAACAGAAGGATCACCACACAACAGGAATAAACAATCCCAGTCAAACAACAAGTCGATTACAACAACGTAGCTATGAAAATAGCTTTTGAATATAAATTCTCCTACAGAGAACTGCTATGAGATATCAAAGATCACAAAAGGGGGTACTTAACCACAGCCATGTTGAGACCACGTCGATACTCCAGGAGCAGCAAACGAGATCTGGGGTTTTGGGCATGGTGCATCCTGGGATATAGGGTTGGCCCACCAATGAGAGACTTTGTGCTAGTCAGAATGGCCGAGTCAGAGCCGATTCTCAGCTCTGAGCCCATCACTATTGAATGTAGGCAAGATAGGATCACATTACATCATTTGTTTGGTGTACTGCTAATGAAAACAGATGTACTACATAAATTATATGATAAGTCCCCTTTCAATTGCCATTTGTTGTTTATATCACTGATAGGTATTTGGACAGGCTGTGTCCTGAAAAAGCAGAAAAATTTTTCTGCTGGTAATCCCTCTACCAGGTATTTAGACAACATATTAATTCCTTCCTGCTAACTGAATAGTTAGCCTATTATAATCTTATTTTACTTCTAAATCTCCATTAGTTAGGGCAAATTTAGAAATTCCTTTGTAAGGCACTCTATATTAATTATTTATCTCAGTTATAGTACCTACATTTCTCTGTTAGGTACCTACAGCAGGTAAAATGCATAAGCCTGCAACATAACTGCCTCAACAGCACAAAGAAACTTCGCCAGCTGCATATAATGAACCATCTAATACACCATCCAAGAAGGGTGCACATGAGGAGTTATGGCTTCTTGAACCACCACCACGCATAGAAATATCCTAGTAATAGGCTACCCTACTGTGAGAAATAAAAGCACACAAGTCACAAGGCTTAACAAGGAAATGTTGATGGTAGATTGCCTTTCAGGTCCAAGGATATGACAGATTACCAGGTCACTGAAATCACTTAACCCTGGGTACACATATGAAGAGGATAATGTTCATTTGGATGTGAACAACCAGATGGACAAATTCTTTGACTGCATGAAGGGGCACATGGTAGAGCCATCTGAGTATGCACATGAGGACGATATACACCTAATCTTGAGTATCATCCTATCTTTTGTCACAGTACAAAGCAAATATAACAGACTTGAATAACTCGTCAGATTGTGGTGTCATTCCAAGAGTATAGATATGTGTTAAGTCTGACAGCTGGTGCAGAAGGTTAAGGTTTTGAGCTGCTGTTCCTGTGGTACAGGTTTGAGTCCCTCAGTCTTCATTTGTCTACTGTGTAACTTCAACCAAATCATTTAACTAGACATTGCTCCATGGTCTTCCTTGAAAAGGCAGTGTCTATCCACTGGGTCTACCTGGTTAACAAATGGTAATTATATATTTGCCTCAAAGTAGATGGCCAACAGTCACTGCCTCTCGACCAAAAAAGACTTAACTATTTTGCAAGGGATGGCTGACAGATACCTTGACAATTCGTCTACATCCAAAGTGCTTTTTCAAGCAGCAGTAGTCTGTGCCAAATACCACTTAAGCCAAATCAAATAAGGTCAGTATAAAAGTAATTCTATTCAATGCTTGAAGAATCAGAAAATGCTTCCCTAGAAGACTTCCTGACCTAAGAAAGTACTGATATCTGCACCATCAATGAATCATGGCTCCTGTGCAGTGATAACACACCCTCCCTACCAAAGTTAAATTAATTCCACTCATTCAGCCTTCTACTGAGGGTATCTCTGTTACAGGTGGTGGTGTGTCCTTATTCTTTTGCAAGTTTATCACATCTCCACTTGTACAGCAACATTCTGAATTCTTCCACATTCTCATAATTATAAATATGATCCCTTACCATATCATATTAAATTACAAACCCTACTTCAATGACACCTACTACCCATGAGGCATATCCAAACAAGCTTGAGTCTCTCACCACTGAATGAAACACTATTATTTTGGGGGATTTCAATGATCCATTTTAAACAGGAATACATACTCCTGTACAGAATAAACAAACAATGCTTCTCGTATCATCAGTACTGAATCAAATAGTGCACTGCCCTACAAAGGCCTCAGATTTACTTGACTTGGTTATCTCAGATACAAAACCACTGTGCTCTACAAATACAGTTAATTGTCAGATCTGACCACCATTCAGTAACCTTCATGGTGAAGACCAATCAAAAATGTCCACAAACCTTACTATCTTTAGGGATGTCACTAAGGCTACGCTACTGAAGTGAGCTGAAGACCTAAAGTGCTTCAATAGCCCCTGTCCTTCAATAGCCAAGTAGCCTAGAGCACTGCACTTGCAGAGAGTTTCTATTCTCACCATAGTGACTGTTAGATATTATGAATATAAGGCTGAAATGAATTCTGTTGTTAATATGCTTAAAGAAAAAGCTTGCTTAAATACAGAAACAGAGTTTAGTAATATGTGATCAGCAACCATACTAAATTACTGTGGCTTAAAAAAATAAGGAACTTGCTTATGAGTGTATTACACACACATCAAGAAAGCTGACTTCTTACAGACATGACAAGGATGTAATTTGCTTTCTTTAAAGAACTGACAACAGGACATGTTTTTCTAAGAAAGTTTAAGAATAATCCACAAGGCGTTTCCTTGAAGACAGTTTACTTATCAGCATTTGCACAAGAGCAGATATGTCAGCATTTGCGTCATCAAGGCAGTATCTTTCCAAAACCAAGGGGGTGTGTGTTTAACTAAAATATATATAAAGTCTGTATTAAATCCAGTTATGTTAGGGGTATGGTAGGGACACATTTGTTGTCCTGAGGTACATGTTATATCTCTCACATCATCTGTACTATATGAGAAGTAAAGTGAAACAGTACTTTAAGCTGCAATGTTAGTCTGTTTGGTTTATTATAAAAAGTTATTTGTTATTGCTCTAAAGTTGATGCTGCAAAGTATATTCTCTCATCAGTGTATATTCTGCAAGTTTCTGTATGCAACAGACTGTGAATGTAACTATAACCAGACTTTGATTCCAGCCAGCAAGACTGAGTGTCTTAAGAAGACTTCAAATCCCACAGCAAGCAGCAAGTAAGAAGCTCCATATAATTTTTCAATGGCAAGCTAGCCTGCATTTGAATCTATAATCTGCATTCAAACACAGGGGGAGTGATGGTAAGCCCTGCAAAGGGTTACTTCAGTTAAATTGCAGTAACTAACATTTGTACGTATGTGTAAATCTTAAACAGAAGTATTCCAGTTTATGCAGCTTGCAGTAGTAAAGTTTTTTAGATGTCTACATCTGGAGTGAGACTGAAGTTCCAGTCGCAGTGCCATAACTTCGCTAAGAAAAGGTGGATATCCACTAGCACAGCAGTCCGCTGCCTGTTGTGCTTTCCCAGCTTCTCGAGTGACTTTGAAAAATTTCCAGCCATCTGCAAAAACAGCCTGATCACCTGTTTTCTTGCTCACTGGTAAGACTTTTTTCTATGTCACATTTTTTTAGTATGGATGCTATTCAACAGTTTGGATATTAGACAGTTTGGATATTACACAATTTGGATGTTATTAGACAGTATGGATATTTTCAGACATAATTCAAGCAAATGTAAAAAATTGCAATGTTGGTATACACAGCACATTAGTAAATGTAAAACCTTAGTAGGGCAGGTTGATAGTAAGGCATTATGCAAATGTATTACAATATTTGACTGGTATCTCAAAGAAAACCATGTGGAATATGATAAATGTTTATTATGTGCTTCAACAAAAACTGCATTTCGTGTATTATGCCATAAAAAAGTATTGCATCATATTGCTAAAAAAATAGACTGTAAAGACAGATCTGTTCATGATAAAGAATTAACTAAGGGTAAAGTGTTTCTATTATATTCAGATGTTGAACAGTTATGTCCTGTCACCACATGTGAGTCAAATCAGTTACTGATAAAACCCCTAGTACATTTTGTTACAAAGGAATGTAGTAAACTTCTAAAAGACAGACACAATGAGTTCAGGAAGTTTAGACAAGTTATACATACATCTTTTCAAAAGTGCATAGGAGTTTCAAATTCAGCAGAACAGCTTACTAAAAAATGTCAGAAAGACCATGCAATATTACAGGAGACTCATAAACAACAGTTACAAGATGAAGAAAATAGATTAGCTGAACTGACAGAGACTGACTTCCTACATACATTGGGAAAGAGTAGGAAACTACAGCTGATCTGTACAAAAGAGATATATTTTATAATATGTTTGTGTTTTGAAAATGGTTAAGTGTTAGAAAAATGTGTATTTGAATACATGAGAAATGCTAGTTTAAAAGCAAAGTAGTATATAATGCATTTTATTCTATTAATCATATAGTAGTAAAATTAATTCATGTCTAAATGTGAAGTAGTTTTGAAACTGCAGTGTGGCTTGAAGCAAAAGCTGATCCCTGACCCTGACAGAATGCTAGCTTAGCAAGTTTTAATGTTTATGCTTTTCATAAGTGATTATCTGCTGGGTCAGGAAATTAAATGTGTAAATCTTCCGCTCCTTCCTGATAAAATAACTTGTCCTTGTAAATAATTAAATCTTCCTTTCCTGATGTAGTAACTTGCCCTTGTAAGATAAAAACACAGCTGGTGGGAAAGTGAAATAGTGAACAAAGAGGTGAATTTAAAGACTGAATCTGCTATTGTATTCGAACTGATATGAGACCTTTAAAGGACAACAGTGCCCTCAGACTCAAAAAACATATTAATTTCATCATGGTTTGATGTTTCCTACATTTTAACAGCACTCTGAAACTATTTTGAGCTTTTTAGATATTTTTAGATGCAATTTCTGACTCTGACCACATGGGGTCTGGCATATTGAAAAAATTCAGACTGTTTACTCTGCCTCAAGTATCCCAGAATGCATTATTTGTCTCCCAAAAATTGCATCAGATCTGCCACTTTTTCCCTTAAGTTGCCGTGACTTCATTGACTTAACAGGCATTCACTGCAGTCTTCAAATCCACTACTTTTGGTTAAATTGTTATCCTTTTTCAATGACCACTTGAAACACAAGCAGTGCAAATGCTACAGAACAGAACACAAAAGTGCATTTTCTAGCTCTTTCACCTTAGAAATGCTAAATTGCTTTCTTTTGTGAAGGCTGGAATCTAGCTCTTTAATGAATCTCCCCTCCCACTTCACACCTACCTTCCCTAGCTGTCAAAGAGCCAAGGATAATTTGAGCCATTATCTGCATGTGATTGACAGCTCATCACAACAGGTGAACAGACCAATGTATTGTTTGCTAGTCTGCCTTTTCCTCCTTACAGTGGGAGACTTTTTTTGTTGTACTACTCCTGTCAAATTTAAAACCAAGCAACATAGCACTGGCAATACTTCCCTGCTTTGCAAAGCATCAGTCTGCCACTTATTTTCCCTTCCTGTTTAAATACCTAACAGATGATACACTATAAACAAATAATTTCAGACCTGCATGACAGCACCCACATGCTTTGAGTCAATATTAAAAAGTTATGGTAATGCATACCAGTTGTAATTTGTTGCACTTTAATTGTGCCAGACATCGTCTCATGCAATAACATGCTGTTACTGTCTACGCATGGTCACTGCAAAATTATCCTCTTTTTGTAGCCGTTACTGTACTTCATCAGTAGGGCTCTTCTTAATAGTGAGATTAGTCAACTTATTTGGCTGGACTTCACAGTTCCAGCAATGGTCAACTACATATACTGCACCATATATTGGTTTACTCAGAATTTCACCGCTTAGTATGCATGGTCTTACTACATTTTTTGCTTTACAGTATCTCAATTTACAAAGTCTGCGCTCTATCCATTTATCTCTATAAATATAACCCCTGTATACATTAAGACTGCAGCGTAATGAAGATCCATCACCTATGAAACAGTTTATTTTAATGGATCTTACAAATCTATAGCAATCATATACCATTTAATTTTTAAAAATGTACCAGAAGTCAACTGATCCCTCAGACATACAAGATTAGCTGGCTTTTGGTTTACAATGTGCAAAAGTGGCAATTCCCATAGCACTACTGTGAAAAGCCTCTGTACCTCGTCAAGGTAGCCAGCATCACAGAGGTCCACTCACACCACAATACTTCCGTCTATAGCCTGAGCCACTCACATCACCAGTTGCATGCAACAGTCTTCCAGATGCATGCGACGCTTGCCCAGCCAAAAAATCTACATGCCTACATTTATTCACCAAGGACCAGTCCTTAGACACTGTACAAGCTCCAGCTGCCGACAAATAAAAAGGAATCATACACAACTTCATACCGCTCCATCATTCACACAATAGTACTGCAAATCAAGGCTAAGACAAGACATTCCACAATAGTGGTCTCTTGGTCTACATCTGCACAACATGACAGATCTTACACAAGTTATGCCAATCGATTGACCTTTGTTATTTTATTTAATTCTAGCAGCACACATACACATCACTATTTCTGAAAACTTTAGTATCACTTCACAATACCAGTACACATTCCATAAAATATTATCATTTGTCAAGAGCCTCAACTGCTCAACAGCAGGAACACCATGTACCTCAAAATTGCAAACTTGCATGCTCAGCTACTTGTTCCCAAATGACCACAAGCAGACAAAAGTTTCACCCGGACCAACTTGTTACAAACTACTATGCCTACTTTACAACCTGCTCCCTCAATGCTATGAATGCTTCACTATTTCATGCTTGGATTGATACTCCATTGAAAATGGCACTTTCCAAGTGTGTAATGTGCAGGACTCTAATCATACCATTCACAGTTGAAGCCAAAAAGATACATTTAGTGACTGCATGTAATAGCCAGTCCATACACCATCAGTAATACAATTCTACCTTACATAGCTTATCAATTCCATCCATTTAACCATCAGACACACACCATTTAATTTACCATCCATTAACAACTTAAGAACCAATCCAGTTAGCTATATTCATCAAGTCAGGAAACCTTAACATTACACATCACAAACCATCCATAACCCATTTGTAGACTCCATTTTACATCACATGAATTCATTGTAGCACCATGTTAGACATTGCATTGAACACGATGGTCTTCTGTAGTGAGCTGTACTACTTCCATGCAATGTGTTTCCATGGTACAGGTAGCCAAATGTAATTACCTTGCAGAAAAGAGGCTGAAATGTGGAGTATGACCACTACTTTTCCACACAGCCAGGGGGTGCAAAGACAAAATCCTCAACTCTTTACACACGCGGATATGTGCATAAAACACAATTAGTCTGTGAACATCCACAGTATGGATAACAGAGGTTCCTGAATAGGTCTATCACCATTGCCATGGACGGTTTTGTCTTGAGCAAAAACATAACATCGACTAGATGGGAGACCCTACAGTCCCAGGTTACTGCCCATGAAATGTCATGGCAACAAATCCGGAGTGAGACAAGACTCTGAATAGACCATCGACTATATCCAAAACAGGGGGTATAGCCAGAGGCCTATGTTGTGGTAGTAAGAAAAATTCCCTTATAGTCTCTTCTTAGAGTCTGAGTAATCTTGACCTTCCCAATGGAAGTGTTCTCGCAGAGTGTGTAAGGTTTCCCAAAAGGAGTAATCTTCAGGAGGAGAGACAGGAGTGGATTCCTCTGCATCAGAGTCTTCATAGGGAGAGACAGATTCTTCATGGTAATCAGAAAGCTCAAATGATGGAAGCCTGTTCTGAGGACAGGGATTATTCCTCCACTCTAGGCCTTTTATCTGTGGGGGTGGGTGAGTACCCCTGATAAGAGTAATCAAGTCCTCAGCCATTTTAAGCATCTGCTTCTTCGTTGTGGTTCCAGGTGTGGGGCCCTTAGAAAACGGTTTCTTGGGGTGTTTGGATGCCTTGGCCTTGGTAAAGGCCTTGATAGGGAAGGTAGAGGAAGGTCTGAAGACGCCATGAGAAGAGGCAGATTTCTCGACTGTCTCTGCATCAGTAGCAAAGGAGGCTTCGGTATAGCCAGGTAAGATTTTGGCCGACACACCAGCCTCGGGTACCGAAGGTACTGCTAAAGAGGTGTCGTCTGTAGGCAGAGGCTGTGTCATAGTCTCGCTGCGAACTGGGACACTAGAGGTCGGCTTAAGCGTGGTGTCGGTAGAGGCCGCGGACCGCATGTGTCTGGCCTTTTCCTTGTGTTTTTTGTGTAAATGCATAGTCGGTATATCAGACGACATTGTAAAATTCAAATCTTCTCCAAAAAGATTTTCAGCGAACTCGCCCCGACGCTTTATAGTGCGCATATTGAAAGAAGCACAAAAGCGACAGGCCGAGACGTAGTGGTCTGGGCCTAAGCAAGGTATGCAAAGGGAATGGAAATCCCTATGAGGTATTTGCTTCCCACAAGAAATACAATTAACTTTTACTGCTTTTAGTGACATTGGTCTGAGCCAAGAAAATTATCCCCAATGGGGTACTTAGCTTTTTAGATGACTTTGGAATGCTGATATTTAGTTATTTCATGAGCTGGCCGACCGGCACTTGCAAACTGCTTCTGCCTCGGGCACCACGCGGCAAGAAATACTGAAGAAAATTGCCTCGGCTGTTTCCTTTATACCCATGCCGCACTGACGTCAGGGAAGAAGTGAAGATAAACAATGCCGGACCAGGACTTTGGAATACTGCCGACTGAGGGGGATCACCTGATGGCAGGACAACCCATTTGTGATGACTGCAGCTGTATGCACGATGAACATTGTCCAATACCACCCACAGGAGCCAGTGCACAATCACAGGATGGGGAGTGTGTGAAGTAATACTGCAACATGGAAGGCATGGACATCTTTCGGGTAACAATTCACACAACTTTGATGTCCTCCAGTTCCACTGTTGTACTATTCCATGTGGTTGCCTTATGCAGCTCACCATGAACTCTATTCTTTGCTAGATGTTTCCCTAGGAAAAGGTGGATGACAGCCCGTTCCAATCTAGCTCTGCCCATTGTGATTGTCCTGCTTGCATTTTTTTACACAACGTCTCATCTATGGAACAACTAGCTACTTCAATGATAGCATTGGTGGTGGTGCCATGTTCCTTAAGTCCCCTGAAGAGGCCATGGATCTTCTGTAGTGAGCTGTACTACTTCCATGCAATGTGTTTCCATGGTACAGGTAGCCAAATGTAATTACCTTGCAGAAAAGAGGCTGAAATGTGGAGTATGACCACTACTTTTCCACACAGCTAGGGGATGCAAAGACAAAATCTTTTAGTTATGTACTCACCATAACTTCAGATGTTTGGGATCCATCTCGCCTACATTCTGAATGATGGGTTCGGAGCCGATCCCTCGGCTCCGACTGCACGCTATGCCAAAGAGCGAAGTCTCTTATTGGCTGAGCTTACTATATCCCAGGATGCACCACCAACAGTCCCCCAGATCTAGTTTGTCCGCATACATGCACACATGCATACCCTGCTTATATAACATCGTCAGATGAAACAAGATAAAACAGTGGAGCTCAAAACCGTTCTATCTCTTCTGATCTGCAAGGCAGGGGAAGGAGGTGGGTATCAGGAATGTAGGCGAGATGGATCCCAAACATCTGAAGTTATGGTGAGTACATAACTAAAAGATGTTATGTGATCCTATCTACATTCTGAATGATGGGACAGCGTCCCTAGCACCTGAATCCTGGGTGGCTCACTGGAAAACACTCCTGAGTACCGTGGAACCAAATGAAGCTCGTCCTTTAGATGCCACATCCAATTTATAGTGGGAAATGAAAGTGTGCGGGTTGGACCACATAGCCGCAGCACAATTTTCCGAAATAGCGAGCTTGGAATGAAAAGCTATAGAAGTAGCCATAGCTCTGGTAGAATGAGCTTTGATAGATGATGCGAGTTGCTTATTTGAAGAAGAATAGGCCTGAGTTATGCAATCTCTGATCCATTTTGAGATTGTAGCTTTTGTGATGGTTTGGCCCAATTTATTATCTGAGAAGGACACAAACAACTGGTCTGACTTACGAAGTTGCTGGGTCCTGTCTAAATAGAAGCGTAATTGCCTGTGAACATCCAATTTATGGAGTGTATTCTGCCTCATTAGAGAATTTTGGAAAGAAAACTGGTAGTTCTAGAGATTGTTGAAGACAGAAACTAGAGCAGACCTTTGGGACAAAGGATGGATTAGGCCTAAGAGATACTCTATCTTTGTGGAAAATCAGATATGGTGGTTTAATAGACAGTGCTTGAAGCTCTGAGACTCTTCTTGCTGAAGTAATAGCCACTAAGAATGCCGTTTCCATGACAGATATTTTAACGGTTCAAAAGGGGAGATGTTAATGCGAAGCACTAAATCAAGATCCACGGAGGTGCAGGATGAAAACTGGTGGTCTTAACAGACTCGCACCTTTAATGAATGTCTTGCATAGCCTGCTGCTCATCAAAGGAGGATCCGTGGATTCATGGAATTTAGAGATAGCAGCTAGTTGAACTTTAATAGTTGAGACAGAAGATCCCTGATTAAATAGGGATGTTAAGAATTTCAAAACCTCTGGGACAGGAGCAGTGATAGGGTCTAAGCCCTTGAGTTGAGCCCAGATAGCAAACCTCTTCCACTTACTGAGGTACAATTTGTTAGTGGTGGGTTTATGGGCGAAGACAAAATGTGAACAACTTCCGGTCTAGTGTGTGGCTTCTGACTAAGGTCGGAAGTGGAGGAGCCAAGCTGTCAATTTCAGAGATTGAAGGGACTGATGCCAATGTCCCGACTGATGGATTAGCAAATCAGGTCTAAGGTCCACGGATCGTCCACTGCATGCTTTTTCAGGTAAGGAAACCATATCTGACGAGGCCAGTATGGGGCAATCAGAATCATTGAAGACCTTAGCTGAGAAGCTTTTGGAGTGACTTTGGGAAGGAGTGGGATTGGGAAAAGCATAAAGCAACCCTGTTGGCCAGGGTTGAGCTAGAGCATCCATGGCGGTACTTCTTGATGTGGAATCAAGGAGAACCTTTGGCACTTGGTGTTTTGTGGAGTCGCAAATAGGTGGCCCCCATCTTTTGAAAACCTGGGCTGCTACTGCGGTTTAGAGACCATTCGTGAGGAGAGAGATGTGTCCAGCTTAATTTGTCCGCCAATACATTTGACTTTCCCGGGATGTGGGTCGCTACCAAGAAGCGGTTGGTAGCTACAGCCCATTCCCACACTCTCATGGCCTCTCTGCAAAGGGGATACGATCTGGTCCCTCCTTGTTTGTTCAGATACCAAACCACCGACATGTTGTCTGTGTGGATGGCGATGATACCCTGAGGAAGGAACTTGTAAGGCCTGTAGGGATAGAAGTACAGCGCTCATCTCCAACAGGTTGATGTGGAGAAGAGCTCCGCGCAGAAGCCAGGATGCCTGAACTAGCCTGGCCAGACAATGCCCCCACCCTATCTGGGAGGCATCTGTCGTCAGGGTAACCGCTGGAGGAGAACAAAGGGTTTTCCTGATCCAAGTTGGATGTCTGAAGCCACCAGCGCAGGTCCTTTTGCATATTTCCGTAATCATGATGTGATGATTGAGGGGAGATCTTGAAAGGTCCATTGAGTTGATAAGAGCCACTGAAGAATCCTCATGTGTAACCTTGCTAGAGGAACTAAAAGTACCGTGGCAGACATTGAGCCTAGAACCTGTAGGACCATCCTGGCTGGGGCTTTGGATCTCGAGATCAGAACTTGAACTTGGTCCTGTAAGGTTCGGATCCTTCGGCAGGAAGAAAGACACGCATCAATCTTGAGTCTATCTCTGCTCCTATAAACTTGAGAGGGCAGCAAGACAGACTTTGACCAATTGAATGTAATCACCCAGGGAGATGGTGGCTTTGAGGTTGTCCATAAGTAGATGCCTGGTGGTGGCAGTCAGGAGCCAGTCGTCGAGATAGGGAAACACTTGGAATCCAAGGCTCCTCAGGTGAGCCGTCACTACTGCCAAACACTTGGTGAACACCCTGGGGGCTGTGGTGAGACCAAAGGGCAGAGCACAAATTTGGTAATGACTGACTCCCAGGCTGAAGCATGAATACCTTCTGGACGCCTGATGTATCGGTATGTGATAATAGGCGTCCTTGAGGTCTATGGAGCACATCAAACATCCTTCTCCAACAACGGGAGAATGGATTGCAACGTGACCATTCGAATTTGGATTTACGGATAGGTTCAGTCTGCTGAGATCCAATATTGGTCTCAGGTCCCTGTCTTTTGGCACTAAAAGAACCTGGAGTAATTTCCTGATCCGATTTGGTCTGTGGGGACGGTTGGATGACTCCTTTTGTAGCAGCTTTGAAGCTTCTGGCTGCTATTTCCCTTTGACTGGGTGGTGGGTCCGGGATTCTCTTGGACGGAGGGGTGAGTATTTGAATGGGATGGTGTAACCTCCGGCAATTATCAAGCGGCACCCATCTGTCCTGAGTGATTGACTCCCAGGCTTTTAGGTGCTTGGCAACGCGACACCCGACTGGCTCCGGAGCAGCACAGCCGGGCAATCCCTCATGTCGTGGGCTGAAGAGCCATCTCCAGAATTGCGGGGCCCTCTGCCGCCTCTGGGGCGGCGTCTCCCTGAAAAATTTCCGCCCTCTGCCTCTGGACGGGAATCTTCCTGCTGTTGGGAGAAAAACTTGCGAGATTTCGAACCACATTTTCCCCCTCCTTTGGCCTTGGGGTAAGGCCGAAGTGGAATAACGGGCCCCTCGGCAGATAACGTTTTCCCTCTTGCTCACAGCGGGTAATGGTGTCTATTACCTTGGGTCCAAACAATGAGGACCCATCAAAGGGAGCGTCGGCGAAGGAAGACTTGAAGGCCTCCGCAAACTGACACAAGCGGAGCCAGGCCTGTCTACGAGAGCCACGCCTGTGCCTGCCTACCGCCCCTCGGCCGCATAGGATATGAGCCTCATGGACCGAGTTAGCAATTGGCGTCAGGATAGCCAACTGAGAGCTAACGGACTGGGCTAGCTGCTCAGGTAGGTTACCGAGAGGAGTCTGACAACTCCTTGACCAGATCCCTCTGAAGCCTAGTAAATGTGCCAAATAATTCAGAGACCTTAAGGTAAAGGCGCTGAAGTCAGGGTGCGCTCGCATCTATCCATACTCCTAGACTCCTTATTAGGAGGATGGATGGACATTGAAGCCTCTGCCACGTCCTGCTGTGTAGCAGATGCCACCACCATGGCATCTACAGCCACGCCTTTAGTAAGGAACTCCTTCTCGGGGAGCAGATAAGAATTTGTTCGGACGAGAAGGACTGGTTCCACAGTATCCGGTTCACGCCCTTCGACAAACTAAATCCAGAAGCTCGTCAAGGGCGGAGATACCCAGGAGGCGGAGGGCTGAGCCCCAAAGGCCTTGAGGAGCACTGATGTCCGCAGAGGGGGTTTGGACATCCAGCCGCCTCGTTGTTTGAGGATCTCTAAGATGTCTGCAAAGGAGACATCATCCGAGGAGGGGACCCCTGCATCATCCATATCCGTGTCCGGCGATAGACTCGGGAGTCCACGTGCTTCCTCTTGCGATCTCTTCCTTGGGGTTCCTCTGGAGATGACTAAAACCCTCAGGAAGAGGAACCCTCACTGGGGGTAACCTCAGGCCTCGGGGCTCCACTGGCCACAGACAGGGGACTACCAAAGACCCAGTCTCCACGCCCAGGGAAGGTGCTGGTAAAACCGGAGAGATGGCGAAGAGGTTGGCCAAGGCACTCCTCATGGCTCTCCGGACCTCCAGAATCCTGGGGCGCCAGTCTCGGGCCATGATAGTAGACGGAAGTCCCGGACCGGGAGAAGGAGGCAGAGGGAGGAAGCATCGGTCCCGGTCGTCCCGAGCGCCGGGGCCAAGAAAAAAGAAGTCCACCAAAACCTCGACCCGAGGCCCAGGTTGGAGTAAGGGTCGGGCCGACCCTGAGATCTCCACGGCTCCAAGAGCACCTGCTGGAGGAGGAATGGGATGGGTGCCATCGGCTCCGAAGCCAACTGGGTCGGGACTGGGACTGGAAAAGTCTTTGGAGCACCCTGTCTATATCAGAATCCGACATTCTCAAGACCGAGAGGAAACAGAGCGGGTTCGAAGACCTCCCTCGGCCCCAAGGGACTAGGGGACCGATGAGAAGAAACACACCAGATTCCATCGGTGCGAGGTAGACTTGGCCGAGGAGAAGTGTCTGAGCGGCTCCGAGCAGTGGAGCCGGCGAAGGTGACCCGCCTCGATGCCCCAGCCATCGGCTCTACTGGTGGCATCGAGGCAGACCCCGACCTCGGCCGAAGTCTTTGAGGCCTGCCTAGGTCTCTTGGCAGTCGGATCGACGGACTGGTCGGAGCGAAGCCCTTTTCTTTGGCAGGAGTGAGCGAAGACAAAGCTTCTTCAAAGAGGGTTTAATCAACCCTTTAAGAATTAATTTATTTTTCCTCTCCTGGACCCTAGAGGAAAAAGCGTGACATCACGCTGCATGACTCCTGCAAGTGCTTTGCCCTAAACAATAAACACAAAGTAGATGGTCATCAGTAACAGACATCTTAAAAGCACATTTAGTACATTTTTAAGCCCGAAGGCCTAGGGGCTTGAGACATAATGTTAACAATTCCTGACAGGAAATTTAACCACTGTAGAATCGCTACAAGGCTTACAGAAACTGTGTAAAACACAACCTTAGGTGTAGTAACCGGAAACTTTAAACACTAAAAGTTATAGAGTTTGACCGAAAAGGCCCTGGATTGAAAGGCCAAAACAAACTCTACCCAATCACACACAATAAATTCCAGTACTCAATCACACAATTTAGCAACAGCAATAGCAATAGCAGCAATAGCCGTTAAAAGCGGCTTTTGTGAAATACAAGCACAAAAACTGACAGAAAAAGTAGTTAATAAAGCTACTCAGCCCAGCCAGCTCGAGACCACGTCCTTGCAGTTAAGCGGCAAACGAGATCTGGGGGACTGTTGGTGGTGCATCCTGGGATATAGTAAGCTCAGCCAATAAGAGACTTCGCTCTTTGGCATAAGCGTGCAGTCAACCCATCATTCAGAATGTAGGCGAGATAGGATCACATAACATCAACTGTTTTACACACTCGGATATGTGCACAAAACCCAATTAGTCTGTGAACATCCACAGTATGCATAACAGGTTCCTGAATAGGTCTATCACCATTGCCATGAAGGACGCTTTGGTCTTGAGCAAAAACATTACATCGACTTGATGGGAGACCCTCCCGTCCGAGGTTACTGCCCATCAAATGTCATTGCTTCATGTACATACATTTAGGTGAGTCTTTGACATGTCTCACAGGGGGTTCTGTTCAGTACTTTTTCCTTCTAGTTAAACCCATGTAGGTGTCCATTTCATATGTTGTCTTAAACGTAGAACCCCCTTCCTGAAGGTTCTGAAGGTAGTCTGTATAACGGTCCATTCAGGTTGCGAAATGCAGACATATCTAAAAAAAGTCTGTTTATAGCTCATTATGCACCCCTCTGTATTCATTACTACACAATACCGGATTAGGTGGATGTTACTTTTCTGTGTCTCAAAAAAATTCGAAACTTCATGGAAAATATTTTCCTCTTTGATAGGCAAGATTGCCTTGTTCATCTGTGATCACTACAGTGTTTAGTTGGTCCACTGAGTGTGGTAACTTGGTGTGATTGACCATAGAGGGAACCAGGGCTCTCTTGACCAGTATTGAGTCAACCTAAAGATATACACTTTTTCCAGCTTAAGTTTCAGCTGCACATTTGGAAAGACTCGGAAGGGGGGTACAGCATGCAGACAATTCCCCTGCCAAGAGGTGGAGATGGCATCGCTTATCACTGCCTTTTATTCCTTTGTCATTTTGCAATGCCAGCCTAATTGCCTGTTGGAAAAGGCAAACAGGTGCATTTGAGGTACGCCCCACATGTGGTCCAGTTCCAGTAAGATCTCTGAAGCTGTACAGAATGCCCGGATGCATCCCAATGGGTGTCACTTAACTGGTCAATCAGGGCTAATCTTGCATATTCTAGCAGTCGTTAGAACCACAAAACAGTTAAAATTTATTTAACTGCAGTGAGCTATTAATGGTATAGGTGTAGTCTCGCCTAGTACCATCAATAGCTGGGGATAATACTCGGTTAATTGAAAAAAAATTCCCACCATTTACTTACCCAGTCCACATTAGTAAATGTGCTGTTTCAACCTGGAGGTTTACTACAGTCACCGAATCATGAAATATGTCTAGCAATCACCATACTCTTCTCAGGACGTTCACACTTAGCAATATTCTTTGGTATGTCAGGTATAGACATGGGTTGCGTTTCCAAGATCCCTCGTTTAGCTTTTATAACTTCCAACATCAGGTCATATATGTAGTCAAACTTTCTTTTCTCAAATATTGGTTTGGCTACCCACTTCTGTTTTGCTTTTGGGTACACCACGCGATACCTTAGCTCTCCCTTTGCTGCTGACTTTTTTGTAAGGAATCTCACCACTGCTTGCTCACGATGAACGTTCTCATTATGATCCAGGATGGCAAGTATGATTCTTGCTTTCATTCCTGCAAAACTAAAGTGCTCAAACTTGGAGCAATATTTGCATAGTAATGCATGGAACACCTCCAGATCGCCAGTATGGCAGAATTTGGTGATGTGCTTCAAATCTTTAATGAGAAATTTGTTAGCAACAATTCTCTTCAATGCACTGTGTCAGGCATCATCTTCTTCCAGCCACTTTGTCTCGTCTCCATCGATGAGTGGCATTTCATGTCCACAACAGGAAACCTTGTTGCCACCATCCCAAGTGTGTTGGTCAGTTACATGATAGAGCAACGACAACCATTTCTCCTCTAGTACTACTGCATCCCCTTCACACGTTTCAGCACACCACCACAGGTGATTTGAAATACTGTGGCACCATTGCAGTAAGTCTTGCAAGCCTCTCCTTTTCCCAGCTTCAGTGATTTTCTTAGTCAAATTTTTGGTCATATGCCACACATCAAACTGATGATCCACCTTTGGAAATTCTGTGCGCATCAATAACCTTATTCCAGGATGTCTGTCTGTCACCACAAGGCTGACATTAACATTTTTATCCATCACGTTTTTAATGCACTTCTTAAAAGCTTTCTTCTCCAGTGCCACTGAGGATACACCTCAGCAGAACTGCTCCAGGAAGAAATCTACAATGAATCCAGAATCCAGGTCCATCATGCTGTAGCAGCAGTACTTTGCAGAATAGCCTGGACTATCACACCGCCCATCTCCAGCTAACCTTACTTCCTTACCCATTGCATCTTCTAGCAGACGAGACTGATGCTGTGTCCAAGTATGCTGCAAAATGGGGAATAAATACTCCCGTTGAATCGAATAGAATGTGGCTTTACTTATAATTTCAAGTCCTAGATAAGCACTGAATCGCGCTATATGTGCATATGTACTTCCACTGAAAAGTGCAGATGATGCCAGTAGAAGATTGCCAGCTGGCATTCGGCCGATTAATGGTTGACTTTCCCAATGGAGAACTTCATGTCCACTAATGCATGAAACATTCACCGAGACATAGGATCCCAACTTCACTTTCCTCAGTTCCACAGCCGAGGTGTGGCATTGTGGACAGGTCAGTTTCAGCAACAGGCAATCCAGGCAAGACTCAAACACAATGAACTTTGATTCTCCAACCATTTTCTCATCTTCGTCCTGTTCCAGCACTGTGTCTTCGATCTCTGATGTAGACAAGTTGTCAGAAGTGTACAACCAGTCTGGATCCTTTTCCACATCATCTGTCCACTGAGAAAGTGAGGAGCTGCTATGCATGCTCGTGTTATGGACGTCCTTTCATAGCTTGACCGGAGTACTGCAATGTGTCATCTCCGCAGCAATGTATGCACTAGAGCTACATGTGGCCTCTTCAGTGCAACTTTTCTTCTTTTCATTGGGACATCTAATCTCAATCAGGTGCTGATTGGCATTATTGAAACTGTGTTGTGGTCCGTCCGCACTCAATTCTGTTTGTACATCCTTTGATTTTTTAAAATATGTGTGGTCTAACAGTGGTGAGACTCCTACTTCTGGAACCTGTACAGCTGCATCAATCATAGTGCGTGGTACTGTTTCAAGGTCCTTTAGCTTCACTTGAATTCCTATGCTGCTACCTTTCTTTTGGCAAAACTTTGTCTGGCATGCGACTGTACTCTGACTGCAAATCCCAGTCTCCATTGCGTATACTTCCATGTTTTCGACTACCTCTTCATACAAATCAGTTGCTTGAACCTACAATCACATAAGTGTTAATCAGTCAATGCTTGACTAATGACACAGTTAACTACAGACACTCTACGATAACAGCATAAGCATTTTGATTGCCGACATCCTGACTCAATATCGTTAAGGGAGTCCCAATGAACTACATAAAAAATTTGTAAT
This sequence comes from Protopterus annectens, assembly GCF_019279795.1. Classification (NCBI taxonomy): domain Eukaryota; kingdom Metazoa; phylum Chordata; order Ceratodontiformes; family Protopteridae; genus Protopterus; species Protopterus annectens. Next base: position 1,226,442,851 of record NC_056726.1, on the reverse strand, counting down.
TTACACTATTACTCAGACAACCATAGACTGAATGCTTATCCAGAATCACATATTACTGTAGGTTTTCATCTAAACTTACTTCCACACATTCTTGATGCGCTTGACAGTCTTCCATTCGGTCTTCCACAGTGTGTCTTGATGCATCATTATCTGCATCCCTTTGATTCTGTAGCTGCACATGCTTCCTCTGCAACAGATACAAAAAGTAAGGCACATTAAAATTACATTCACCTGAGAAGTGACTAATTATTTGTGCGCTGAAGAGGTAATACAATTGCACTGACCTTGCGTTGCACAGACTGTTGCTCTGTCACAAGGTCTTGCAATGTAGGCTGCGTTGTACTCAGAAGGTCTTCAATAAGCTGCATGTAAAAAGTACATCCAATTAACTGTTGCAATTTGAAACACATGCAGTGCCAGTATCTCACTACGCAAACGTCAGTTGACTCATTAAACCTTTCATTGCTCCACTGATACTCACCTTCTGCTGCTGTTTCTGCTGCAACCGATGTACTGAAGATGTCCGTGTCTTGCTGTTTGAAAGTGAGAAAATTGATGGTACTGCCGCTTTTATTAATCTCCGAATTGGTCGCTTGGGTCTCATCTCATCAGGAAGTAGCTGTTGCTGGTAGTCAAGGTGAAACTGGCTCTGCTCAAAGTGTTGAGAGCAGAGGAAATGTCATGGCTTTGCACTACCCAAAACTTCCTTAACAAACTTCGGTATGCTACCAACATCTCTACCACAGTTAATCACCCACTGTCTACACAGGTTGATATCCCGTGGAAACCGATGGAATGATAACCCCTGTGGCAGATTGTCTTGGCGCATACTACAGTTGACTGGAAAGCAGGAAGGCAGTTTGACGATCACCTAATAAAAATAGAAATTACTATATCAAATCATACAGTACACACAATTAATTCATGGTAAACTAGTTACACTCCTTGATATTCATACAACCTGTAAGACTTCAATGGTTAGAATCGATGTGCAATGAGATATCCAACTTTAATAATGGCTGCTTTTGTGTGACAGTCATGCAATACATTTGTCAGTGTCGCTTGCATCCGCCTTCTCTCTGCAATCAAAGTGTATCCTCGCTTACAGCCTTTACACGACACATGGAAGTCTGCAATTACTCCAATTCAAACTGGGACACTGTAAACATCTACTTTTTTACATGAGCAATGTGAAAGCATTTTTCATTCAGGTGAATTTCTCCCCTTACCACAAAAACACTTTGTGCTACAAATTAATGAAATGACGCAGGATGGCATATAGCGATCGTATGCTAACTCTGCAAAGGCCTAATAACTTATAGGTTCATAGGTTCATACTAGGCTATCTGCCCAAGGGCATTTATAAGCCTAGCCCATAGTTATGTGGCTTTCGCCACCCCTTTAGTTTGAAGAAAACTATGCCTATTATTTTGCTGTGCCACTGTCAAGCAGTGACACTGAAGTAATCCCTGGGGTATATCTGCGATCTCCCATCCATTGGTCAAGATTCCTCTTGAACAAGGCCAGCGAGGTGCTCTGCCTCACATGTACCGGGATTTTGTTCCACAGCATAGGGAGTCTCTGGGTGATGAATCTGTCTCTCCAGCACGTTCTATTAATAACCGTGTCAAGGTTTAAGTCTCCCGCCCTTGTGGTTCTGAGGGATCTAGATTTTTTGAGGTGAAGCATATTCATCAAATCTGGGTTTGACATGGCCTTATATGTCAGGCACAGGTCACCACAGAGCAAGCGGTATGCGACTGAATATAGCTGGAGTTCTTTCAGTCTGGCAGCATAAGACATATTTTTGAGACCCTTTATCCTTTTGGTGAGGAACTTATGGGGCCTTTCCAGCTGCTGCAGGTGTCGGGTCAGATACATTCCGAATGGGGCATTGCACTCAATCATAGGTCTAATGAGTGATGAGTACAGGGGGACGATGACCTCCCTAGATCTAGATCTGAATCCCTTCATGATCAGGTGGGCAATGTAGAAAGTTTTCCTAACTACTTTGGCAACATGAGTGTCAAACGAAAGGTTACTGACAACCTGGGTCCCCAGATCCCTGATGACTTCTTCTGTGCTCAGTGGATTGCCACCTATATGGTAGCTAGGGGTAACCTTGTTTTTCCCAAAGGGTATGACTATGCATTTCTTGGCGTTTAACTTTAGGCCATGGCTCTGGCACCAGTTATCCGTTTCTGTGAGGCCCTTCTGAAGGATATCTGTGTCAGATGTGTTTTCGACTATGGCGCCCAGTTTGCAGTCATCTGCAAACTTTGTCAGCCATAACCCTCCTGTGTTTGCCTGTACTTCAGAAAAGTAGATGCCGAACAAGAGTGGTCCCAGGACTGAGCCCTGTGGGACACCACTTGTGACAGGCTTTGAGTGTGACATGGCGCCAGCAACTCTGACCCTGTGGGTTCTGTCACTTAGCCAGTTTGCAACCCATCTTGTGATGTATGGGTTTACATTTAAGCTGATGAGTTTTTCGATGATACCTGAGTGGGGTATTGTGTCGAAGGCCTTTGCCAGGTCGAGGTAGGCTGTATGGACTGCCTTGCCCTCATCAATGGCCTTGGTGACTGTTTCGAAAAAGTCATGGATTCATTAGTCTTGCATAGGCAGTGTGACCGGACCTGTACATAATTAAAAGCCACTTAAAGGATGACATACACTTTTGTCTGCATGGTGTGAAGGACGTCAACAGTTGCACTGGTGGACATTCGCCAATGATTTAAAGTTGCTGAAATATTGCTATAAAAAAAGACAATCACCATCATGATATACAACAGTGAAAACGGCTGTAAGTACGTACTCTGCTCTCAGAGCAGCATCAATTTAAGGCGATGGTAGACAGATGTACACATGACACATTAAGTATCCAAGTCAGTGATACTAACTTTATTAGTGTACAAACTTCATAATAAGGTAGTGTATACAGTATTTGAAAAGTAAAACCATTTTTCAACTGTGACCAGGAATGCACAGCTAACAATAGACATGTCAGTGTTCAGAAAAAATCCAAAGTCCCTCAAAGGGTCTAAATCCTGTGTACGAATCATCATCTGCACATGGAAACTGTTCTCAAATTCGTGACACTACACAAGCAGGAAGCACCATTCGATTACCAAATCCCAGTCTTCGATTGTTATGCACCCACAACACATATGCACGGTATGCCACAACCCGGTACAACCTGAAATATAGAGCAATCCTGTGGTCAGACACACTGACAGACATACAGAGAGACACACTGACAGACATATAGAAAGACAGAGAGACACACTGACAGACATACAGAGAGACAGAGAGACACACTGACAGACATACAGAGAGACAGAGACAGAGAGACAGAGACAGAGAGACACACTGATAGACATACAGAGAGACAGAGACAGAGAGACACACTGACAGACATACAGAGAGACAGAGACAGAGAGATACACTGACAGACATACAGAGAGACAGAGAGCACACTTACAGACATACAGAGAGACAGAGAGCACACTGACAGACATACAGAGAGACAGAGACAGAGAGCACACTGACAGACATACAGAGAGACAGAGACAGAGAGACACACTGACAGACATACAGAGAGACAGAGACAGAGAGACACACTGACAGACAGAGACAGAGACTGACAGAGACAGAGACTGACAGAGAGACAGAGACAGATATACAGAGAGACAGAGACAGAGAGACACACTGACAGACATACAGAGAGACAGAGACAGAGAGACACACTGACAGACATACAGAGAGACAGAGACAGACAGAGACTGACAGAGACTGACAGAGACAGAGACTGACAGAGAGACAGAGACAGACAGAGACAGACACTGACAGAGAGACAGAGACAGACACTGACAGAGAGACAGAGACAGACACTGACAGAGACAGACACTGACAGAGAGACAGAGACAGACACTGACAGAGAGACAGACACAGACACACTGACAGACACAGACACACTGACAGACACACTGACAGACACATAACGTACTTGTTTGTCCACTGCGGTGGTTGATAACACCCTCTACGCCGACACAGAAGCCTGAATATAGTTTTTAAAACGTGGGTATAAAGGCATGCCGAGTCAAACTGTGGGTGCACAGTTATGCATGCAGTGTGACCTGAAGTTGAAGTTATTTCTGCCCATTTTTCAATTGCTCGTGGAGAAGACACACAACATAGGCATTCGAGTGACGTGGTCATCATTGTGCATTTGCCACATAGGCACCATGTCATACTTGACAGACTGCTGTAATCAGGGTCCGGCGAAGGCGGTTGATTCTCACCACTGTTGCACAAACGGCGCTGCTTCCTTGGCTCACCAGGTCGATACCTTGGTTCAAACTGATATCCCTGTCTTGCACTATTTTGACTGTGCCCTGCCATGAGTACTGTTACAATGTGGGAGAGAAGAGCCAAAGGAAATGCATGAGAATTCTCCAATGCAAAAGAAATACATGTGTTCAGTGTTCCCAATATTGCATGCATGTACACATCCATATATATGACAGCCTGGAGGAAAAATCAATCACCCTCACTGAAGACACCATTGACAGTGTTTCAGTTTGGATAATGGGCAAAGTAAGCTACATCTATCAGAAGGCATGTAATCACAGTACAAAAGAGGGAAATTAAGTGAGACACACACAGACACACAGACTCCACACACACAGACACACAGACTCCACACACACACAGACTCCACACACACACACACACACACACACACACACACACACACACACACACACACACACACACACACACACACACACACACACACACACACACACACACACACAGACTCCACACACACACACACACACACACACACACACACACACACACACACAGACTCCACACACACACACACACACACACACACACACACACACACACACACACACACACACACACACACACACACACAGACTCCACACACACACACACACACACACACACACACACACACACACACACACACACACACACACACACACACACACACAGACTCCACACACACACACACACACACACACACACACACACACACACACACACACACACACACACACACACACACACACACACACACACACAGACACACACACACACACACAGACTCCACCTCTTTTCTAGACCCAAAGTTTATCCGTCACTGGTAAGATCCGACCTCTCTTGTTTGGTATATATTTCGTCAAGGTACAGGCCAACAAGGAAAGACTGTGGCTGACCAAGTTCACAGATGACTGCAAACTGGGTGCAATAATTGACTCTCCAGCAGACAAGCATCCACCAAAAGGGGCCTCATAGCAACAGACAACTGGTGCCACAGCCATGGCCTCAAGCTACATGCCAAAAACTGTATAGTCATCCCCTTTTGAAAAATAAATAAGTGAACACAAATTTAGTCTTCCCTCATCAGGCTCATAATTGAGTACAATGCCACTTTTGCGATGTACCTTACCAGACACCTGCAGCAACTGGAAAGACACCAAAAGTACCTCAACAAGAGGATCAAAGGGCTCAAACAGATGCCATATGCTGCCTGGTTAAAGAAACGCCAGCTCTAGTCAGTGGCATACCGCCTGTTCAGAGGTGATCTGTGCGTGACGTATAAATCCATGTCCAACCCGGAATTAGTGGACATGCTGTACCTCAGAAAATCCAAATCCCATCGAGCTACGTGCTTGAGACTTGAACCTCAGCACTGAAATAGGACATGCTGGAGGGACAGATTCATAACCCAGAGGCTCCCTTCACTCTGGAATAAAATCCCAGCCCAGGTAAGGCAGAGTCCCTCATTGACTCTCTTCAAGAGGAATGTTGATGAGTGGATGTGGGATCCTAGGTTTACCCCGGGTATCACTTCTGTGTCACTGTTAGACAGAGGCACAGTATACTAACCTCGAAAAAGGCCATAGCAAAATTAATTTAAAATGGGTGGCGAAAGCCAAACAACTTCTCCCTAGGATTATAAATTACCTAGGGCAGATAGCCTAGTATGAACCTATGCACCTAAATGCAGTTATTCAACAATTGATTTTGAAACATTTACTGTGCAAAATTTCTAATCACTATAATATACAATTTCGAATGGCAGTTTACACTGCTATAAAAGTATGTCAGTGGTATTCCCAAATTAAACTTAATCCTCTTATAAAATATAAACAGATGGCAGAACGTAAAGCTGATGCTCGGACAAGATAAGAGCTGCTGCTGCATGAGTGCACCATACACATTGTACTACAGGTCCACTACCTTGGCCTAGCCAATAACCGATTTGGCCTGTGACATGTTGAAACACCTTAGGTTGCAACATTGTGATGGCAAGCTTCATCACTGCTATCAGTTAAGGATTTGGCAAATATCATTTTATGGAGTGAAGAATACATTTGTGCAAAACTCACATTTACATTCTTCTTCATACGACAAAATAAAGTTATTTATTTTTTCAGTTTCTGACTTATACAATTTAGTTTACATCAACAATTACACAGCTATAAATTTTATAACAGCCTGGCTTGAAGCCAATAACACTATACAACCTGGACAAAAATGCTACTTGTCTAACAGTATCATAAATATAAATCAAGGTTTAACAATTAACTCTTCTACAAGAAAAATGAGTGACGAAGCACGTTGTTGTCTAAGGCATGTTAGTACAAGTTTCTAAAATGCATTCAGTATATACTACATGTTTGAGCATAATCTCTATAAAGCAAGCTCAAAACCTGGAAAAACTATGCCAACGTATTACTAATATAGCCACCAGTGTCTTTTAGGAAATTACACTGAATGATTTTAAACTGATATGCTTGTCATTTTTCTATTCTTCTAGCCAACATAAAACCCTTAAGCCAAAACCTTTATACCACACAACTCAAAGTCTGCTTATGGCATTGGGACACTGCATTCATGCTTACTTTTTCTGATAGCACAATGATCTGATTCACTGTAATTCAAAAAAAATGCTGGACTAGTCGGACCTTGACTCTCAGTGTGTGGAAATCAGGAAACAACGACTACAACTCTATTTGCTAGCCAAGCATCCTAAAAACTACTACTAAATGCAAATAAAACAATTCATCATCAAAACATTAATTATGCAGGACAGGGGCATGTACACGACGCGTGAACGGTCACACACGCACTTACATTACATTTGGCCAGCATTACACAGAGAACTAAACTGATGCATGGACGCTCGCAGAGAAACGCATGCCGATTTTACATTTACCAAATGCCAGCATTATACAGAGAAATAAAACGAGTAATTATAAAAAATCATTCAAAAATACAGCCCCCATAATATAATATAGCATCAATAAATACAAAAGAGCTACGGTAATCAAGTAACAGCAGCAGCAAACAGGGTAGCACGTGGCACATGCGCACACAAAAGGTATACAATCTATCAATGTGCAGTCAAACACTTGCGAGCACAATATAAGGTCTAGTAGTACAGAGGCTCCATGTATAATTAACATCTGACTTCATTACGAAGACATACCTTACTAATGAAGAAAAAATTCAGTCAAGCTGCAGGCAATGCAAACAGTGTTGAGGTCTTGAATCATGTCGACAGGATACACTCACTAAGAAAAAGAGTTCCACACATTAGTCGGTCCGTTTTATTGTGGGTAAGAGTGTGATGGTCAAGGCACCTCATACATCACAAGATGGGTGCCTCATCTATACAGCATTCACATCAGGCTGTGGTTACATCAATTTGGGGGGAGGGTATCTACTGAAGAGTACAGCAAGAGCTATGGCAGATATGACGGCATAATTTCCGAGCCAGCTCGACTATTTCTAGCTTATGGTTTAAAACGGAAACTCATACAGTACGTAAACGTAAATGGGCTAAGAGGTAAAACAGTCAAGTGGATTATTTTGTAAAGCTGCATTTTTTACTTTCTAATCAGGTATCAAATAACTGCGATTAGACGCACACCAGGTTGAGCAATCTAGTTTAATATCCCGTTCTCCTTAAATGCAGTAACTCTAGACAAGGCAAATTATATCTGGGGGGACATGTAAACAGTACTAAAAGTTGATCTGTTATAAACAGAAACAGGTGATCAAACAGGTCTTGCTTTGGCATGCATTTTTCGCAAGGTTATGAAGGCTGAACTGTCTCAGCTACTAACTTTATCTTGGAAAATTATGACAGAAAACCACAAATTTTGAGAGAACAAACCCAAAAACAAGAAGCATTAATTGGAGTCTCACACAGTCACACTGACAAACTTGCCCCCTTTGCTTGCAATCACACTCTTGCCCCCTTTGCTTGCAGTCACACTCTTGCCCCCTTTGCTTGCCTGCAGTCACACTCTTGCCCCACCACTTTGCTTGCCTGCAGTCACACTCGTGCCCGCCCCCATTGCTTGCCTGCAGTCATACACTTTGCTCCTCTTGCTTGCCTGCAGTCACACAGTTTGCCTCCTTGATTGCCTGCAGTCACACACTTTGCCCCCCTTGCTTGCCTGCAGTCACACACTTTGCCCCCCTTGCTTGCCTGCAGTCACACACTTTGTCCCCCTTGCTTGCCTGCAGTCACACACACAATAGCCCCCTTGCTTGCAGTCACACACACTAGCCCCCTTGCTTGCAGTCACACACACTAGCCCCCTTGCTTGCAGTCACACACACAAACACTAGCCCCCTCGCTTGCAGTCACACACACCCAAGCCCGAACTGAGCATGCTTGTTTAGTCTATGCTTTTTTTTTTTTTTGCTGTTTTCTGGTTTCATTCTGATTTAAGCACTAGTACAACAGGTAATAAGCAACCTCAAGACCACTGAAAAGGCTAGAAAATTCAGTGATGAGACAATTCATTTTTTTTGCAATCCATTCTGAATTTGAAAATCATAAATACATAGTTATTTGTCAATATGTGGACACAATACACAACTTGAAAGTAAATCTGAATGAAACCAGAATAGAAAAAAAAATACAGACTAAAGAAACATGGTCAGTTCACTTTAAACCCCATAGTCAAGAGTAAAAAGATGGATAACTCATGGGGACTGGCTTTTTTTTTGATAAGGTTATATCAAAGATTCTTTGAAAAAAGACTGCAGCTGATTGAAAAAAAAAAAAAAAAGACCAGTACTAGGCACTGAAAACAGACCAGTACTAGGCACTGAAAACAGACCAGTACTAGGCACTGCCTGCTTCAGATTGAGATGTTGCTAGAAGTATTTCAGTTTAACAGAAAACATTGAAATCATAAGCTTTGGAAGGCTCAGCTTGGATTTACAAAGGAAGGTAAACAGAAAATGTGCTGTTATTGGCAAAACTACTAGTAACTGTAAACTTGAATTACCTTCAGTCCTTAAACATTTCTTAGAGCTAGGTGGAAAACAGATCAAAATGGCGTTCTCATGCAATAGTGACAGTACACAGTACACAGATTCCCAGATGTATCCCACAAATTGTCTGAGGGTCACAGGTGTTACCCTTTAGCATTTTCACAGTGCAAGTAATAACAGTCACATCTTGGGAAGACAGCAATTTCCCACACAGGTGAGACAAATTGTATTGGTGGTACCACATCCTTCAAACATTTCTTTATAAGATAGCAAGTTCACTCTTTCAAATGTCTCTTTTATTCATAGTTGCTTGTAACTCCAACAGTGAGCAGTACAATATCAATGTTGCTTTCACAAGGAATCTATTTCCATCAAGTAGTACACACACTGTTCTAGAACTGAGCCTCTATCTGCATAGGTATGTTATAAAAGCCAGTACTCAATGTACTTGCTGCAGGAGAACTCACAGCATTACATGCCCCATAATAACCATTTCACTACCATGCAGTCACAATCTCTGATGATGTATCATTGTCCAACATAAAAATGGATAAGAATAATTAGATAAAATGATGTTTATGTAATGTCAGCATATTTCTATAATGTTGCCCTTTCAGGAATTGAACAGAAAGCTATGTGAATCTAATGACTAATGAGATCTGGATGATCCACAAGCTCCACAATGGAAGTCTTACACAAGTGTGACACTCCTCGTATGATAATTTATTACATCATATGTATGTGTCATAAATAATTTTGATATAAAAGGGGTGACAGGGGTCTCTCCCACTGTAAATATGCCATTATAACTGTGGTTAATGCAATTCATGCACTACAGTATAACCCCCAACAATGCCAACAGTCACAGAATGTGAATGTTGAACACCTGAGAAATTTGAAAACAGAAAATACATGATATCGTAGTAGATGACTGTGCCATGGTAGAAGTGTTAGTACAATTCTGAGACATATTGGGTTGCCAAGGCATTACATTGTGTTATTGCTGCAAGGGGTATGTGTGCATGTTATTGTACTAAGGCAATGACATGCAGAATGTCATCTTATTCACTCATGGCAGAGAATATCACTTCCTACATATGAGATGTAAGGAAAATGTAATCACATGTCATAATTACTGTGAATAAAAATACCACACCATGTAGGGGGGGGGAGGGTGGAGAATTGATCCACATGTTTGGTATGTGTCTATCTCGTCACCTAACTACCCATCTGTTCCAAAAATAGACTATGCATGGAGGAAGTATGTAGAGGTGATTACTGAGCAGCAGACAACTTACATGGGATACAGTACAGCGCAGTAGCAAAACACACCCCAAACACGCCTCCAGCCCTGTGGAGGCAGCAGCAGTATGATTATTCAACAGTGCCGACTGGAATGTAATTAATATTCAGCATCTGTGCTGATAGCAACCCAAATGACATTAATGTAATGTTGTATTAGGGACATAAAACTTCATTCAGTACCAAAAATGAAATTTTGTCAGGGACATTAAAACTAAAATGCGTGCATTTCTAGAAAGTATACTGCAACATTTTAACGGCTTTAAGGAGTGCTGCTTGTAATGCGGGGGGGGGCAGGGGAGCTTGCCACCCTGAAAAGGGAAAAAACGTTAATTTATCAGAGGATGGAGTTCGCCGAGTGCCTGAATATTTAGCAGTTCACACAAACTGACATGAGAATTAGCAAGCCTGTCAGTCTTCCTCGATATCCCCTCCCATTTGGTGTGCCAGTCAATGACGGCACGCCCAAAGCTGCACAGAAATAAGTGTGACGTACTACACTTGTAGATTACCAAATGATCTTTATATGACTGCAAATCCGGAACATGCAGTTAAGAGGTATGCAAGCACCTTTTTAACAATGGCATTTTTTTGACATTCCTAAACAATAATAAGCAAAGCTACAAACTGGCATTTTCTTGACATTCCCAAACCATAATATACAAAGCTATAAACTGCGATGGTTAAAAAGTTCTTGTATGCCTCGTGTTATGAAACGTCAAACTGCAAAACCCCAAGACACATGAAAAGATGAGAAATACTGCTCGGAACACAGAAGGGCAAAAATGTTAACTTCCTACAGGTTATATAGCGGTCATGTGAACTGTTGTCCCGATAACGGAAAAATACCCAATTATTTAACCACAGGTACACACAGAGTCCAACAACTGTCCTTCAGGCACATATACATTCACCTATCCTTAGGCATTATACCCCCAAGCATTTGTTGCACAGCTACCAGGTTATACCTCATACCATGCTTTTCGGCCCCAAAACTTGGACCGAACCACAAAAGGAGGTGGAGTATTGATATTCAAAGATACCCACACCTCCAGGTTGGTGGAAAAGCACAAAGCATCAGAGACTATCCATGTGCAACTAACAGTGGGTAAAACTGCCTTCCAGTTTATAGCCTGCTACAGACCACCCTCCCAAACCCAGGAACCCCACTCGGCCTTCCTGAGAACACTGGAAAATATGAAGGTCTCTCCAAACACCATTATATTGGGGCGACTTCAACTACCCAAACAGACTGGGAGCATTACTCTAGCTCCAACACCCTAGCCCAAAGGTTCCTAGAATTTATAAACTCAAATGCTATGAAACAACTTGTTACCACTCCCACAAGAGGGGAAAACATACTGGACCTGATCATTACCAACATGGGGACTCTATGCTCCAGACCAGAAGTGTATCCCTCACTGGTAAGATCAGACCATAAACTAATCTCACTGGATATTCACATCCCGACCCCACCCCCTTCCCAGAAAACCACAGTGAAAAACTTCTTTAAATCAAATTTCACACTCCTTAAAAACGAGGTGGAATCCTTCAAAGCCCCCGGGCCTGTGGAAAATACGGCCCAGACCGCAGAAACCTTTATAAATGCATTATATGAACACCTTCAGAAATGCATGGATCATGCAATCCCAAATAAAACCAAGACCCAATCCTCCAAAGGCAGACGTCCTGTCTGGTGGACCCCAGCTATAAACAAACTATACAATAGAAGGAGGAAGCTACTAAATGATAGAGCAAAATCCCAAAAGGGGAAGGCATCACTGATCAGTATTAGCAAAAAACTACGGGCACTCATAAAATTGTCTAAGACCAGCTTCGAGAGAAAAATTGCACAGGACACTAAGGATAATCACAAGGCTTTCTTTAGTTATGTTAGGAACCTGGGTGGTAATTCCCAGATATGCTCAGAATTAGTCCATAATGACAAAAAATACACTGAACCCACAGACATTGCCAACATCCTAGCTGACAGGTTCAGTGCAAACTCCCCACCAAAGGGCAAATATCTATTCCAGCAGAGTGCTGCCCCCCTGACATCTCAGATGCTCAGGTAAGAGCCGCCCTCTCCAAAGCAAAGAACACAGCATCAATGGGACCAGACGGTGTCCCGGGCTGCGTCCTACATGAACTCCAAGAAGAGCTAAACTCAAATATAAAACTACTGTTCAATCTGTCCAAACACCATCATACTAGGTGACTTTAACTACCCTAATATAGACTGGGAACACTACTCAAGCCCGAACACTCTAACCCAAAGATTCCTGGAGTTCATAAACTCAAATGCCATGGAACAACTAGTCACCATCCCCACAAGAGGAGAAAACATACTTGATCTCATCATCACGAACATGGGATCAAAATGTTCAACACCGGAAGTATACCCCTCACTGGTGAGATCAGATCATAAACTAATCTCGCTGGAGGTCCTCATCCCGCCCCCACCTGAAACAAAAAAGACCACAGTGAAAACTTCTCAAAAGCCGATTTCACACTTCTAAAAACTAGTGTGGTCTCCTTTAAGGCCCCTGAGCCAGTGGTAAACATTACTCAAACCGCTGAATCACTTACAAATGCCTTCTACCAGCACCTACAGGACTGCATGGATCAGGCAATCCCAAACAAAACTAAGACTCTCTGTACCAAAGGCAAGCGTCCAGTCTGGTGGACCCCAGCCATAAACAAGCTCTACAACAAAAGGAGGAAGCTACTACAAGATAGAGCAAAATCCTTGAAAGGTAAGACACCTTTGATCATTATAAGTAAAAACTAAGAGCTCTCATAAAATCATCCAAGGCAAATTTTGAGAGAAAAATCGCCAAGGACTCTAAAGAGAATCATAAGGCCTTCTTTAGCTATGTTAGAAACCTAGGAGGAAACTCCCAGATATGCTCAGAATTAGTTCAAAATGATGTGAAAATTACTGAACCTACACACATTGCCAACATACTGGCTGACAGGTTCAGTGCAAACTTCTCCCCCCAAAAGGAGAGATATCTATTCCAGAGGATTGTAGCCCCAAACATCTCCAACGCCCAGGTGAGAACTGCCCTCACTAAGGCAAAAACACAGCATCCATGGGACCGGATGGTGTCCCGGCTGTGTGCTTCATGAACTCAATGAGGAATTAAACCCACAGTTAGGACAGCTGTTTAATCTTAGCCTCACCTCAGGATACACTCCAAGGAGTGGCGCGGCGACTGTGGTCCCACTTCATAAGGGCGGTGCCTCCACAGACCCTGGAAATTACCGCCCATTAGCTTGACAAGCCTTATCTGCAAAGCCATGGAGAGGATCATAATGGAACTCATAAATAAAGACATAGGGAACTTGCAGACTTTGGATCCAACTCAGTTTGGCTTTGTCAAAGGCAGATCCTGCCTCTTAAACTTGGTTGACTTTTTCGAGACAGTCACCAAGGCCATTGATGAGGAAGGCAGTCCATACAGCCTACCTCGACCTGGCAAAGGCCTTCACACAATACCCCACTCAGGTATCATCGAAAAACTCATCAGCTTGAATGTAAACCCATACATCACAAGATGGGTTGCAAACTGGCTAAGTGACAGAACCCACAGGGTCAGAGTTGCTGGAGCCATGTCAGACTCAAAGCCTGTCACAAGTGGTGTCCCACAGGGCTCAGTCCTGGGTCCACTCTTGTTCGGCATCTACTTTTCTGAAGTACAAGCAAACACAGGAGGGTTATGGCTGACAAAGTTTGCAGATGACTGCAAACTGGGCGCCATAGTCGAAAACACATCTGACACAGATATCCTCCAGAAGGGCCTCACAGAAATGGATAACTGGTGCCAGAGCCATGGCCTGAAGTTAAATGCCAAAAAATGCATAGTCATACCCTTTGGGAAAAACAAGGCTACCCCTAGCTACCATATAGGTGGCAATCCACTGAGCACAGAAAAAGTCATCAGAGATCTGGGGACCCAGGTTGACAGTAGCCTTCGTTTGACACTCATGTTGCTAAAGTAGTTAGGAAAACCTTCTATATCACCCACCTGATCATGAAGGGATTCACATCTAGATCAAGGGAGGTCATCGTCCCCTGTACTCATCACTTATTAGACCTATGATTGAGTACAATGCCCCGCTCGAATGTATCTGACCAGACACCTGCTGCAGCTTGAAAGGCCCCAAAAGTTCCTCACCAAAAGGATAAAGGGTCTCAAAAATATGTCTTATGCTGCCCGACTGAAAGAACTCCAGCTCTATTCAGTCTCATACCGCTTGCTCAGAGGTGACCTGTGCCTGACATATAAGGCCATGTCAAACCCAGATTTGATGAATATGCTTCACCTCAAAAATCTAGATCCCTCAGAACCACAAGGGCGGAGACTTAAACCTTGACACGGTTATAAATAGAACGTGCTGGAGGGACAGATTCATCACCCAGAGACTCCCTATGCTGTGGAACAAAATCCCGGTACATGTGAGGCAGAGCACCTCTCTGGTCTTGTTCAAGAGGAATCTTGACCAATGGATGGGAGATTGCAGATATACCCCAGGGATTACTTCAGCGTCACTGCTTGACAGAGGCACAGCAAAATGATAGGCATAGTTTTTATTCAAACTAAAGGGGTGGCGAAAGCCACATAACTATGGGCTAGGCTTATAAATGCCCTTGGGCAGATAGCCTAGTATGAACCTATGAACCTATGAACCTATCTCAGCCTTACTACAGGATGTGCCCAAAGAGTGGCGTACAACAACAGTGGTCCCTCTCCATAAAGGTGGTGCCTCAACGGATCCTGGAAACTATTGCCCCATAAGCCTGACTAGCTTGGTCTGCAAAGCTATGGAAAGGATCATCATGGACCTCATAAATAAAGATATTGGGGACCTACAGACACTGGATCCTACCCAGTTCGGCTTTGTTAAGGGCAGATCCTGCCTCTTAAACCTGGTTGATTTCTTTGAAACAGTCACCAAGGCCATTGACGAGGGGAAGGTGGTCCACACAGCCTTCTTGGACCTCACAAAAGCCTTTGATACAATACCCCACTCGGGCATTATAGATAAGCTCACCAGCTTAAATATAAACCCCTATGTCACTAGATGAATTGCAAACTGACTCAAGGACAGAACCCACATGGTTAGAATTGCTGGAGCCATGTCAGACTCCAAACCAGTTAAAAGTGGTGTCCCACAAGGCTCAGTCCTGGGACCTCTCTTGTTCGGTATATATTTCTCAGAGGTACAGGCCAACACGGAAGGACTGTGGCTGACCAAGTTCGCAGATGACTGCAAACTGGGTGCCATAATCGACTCTCCAGTCGACACAAGCATCCTGCAAAAGGGCCTCATAGAAACAGACATCTGGTGCCAGAGCCATGGCCTCAAGCTGAATGCCAAAAAGTGTATAGTCATCCCCTTTGGCAAAAACAAAGTGCCCACAAATTACCACATAGGTGGTAATCCATTAAGTACAGAAGAAGTAATTAGGGACCTGGGAACCCAAGTTGATAGCAATCTCTCATTTGACAACCACGTGGCCAAAGTGGTTAGAAAAACATTTTATATAGCCCACCTAATCATGAAGGGATTCACATCTAGATCAGGGGAGGTCATCGTGCCTCTTTACTCATCCCTCATCAGGCCTATAATTGAGTACAATGCCCCTTTTGGAATGTACCTTACCAGACACCTGCAGCAACTGCAAAGATCCCAAAAGTACCTCACCAAGAGGATCAAAGGGCTCAAACAGATGCCATATGCTGCCCGGTTAAAGAAACTCCAGCTCTACTCAGTGGCATACCACCTGTTCAGAGGCGATCTGTGCCTGACATATAAAGCCATGTCCAACCCGGAATTAATGGACATGGTGCACCTCAGAAAATCCAAATCCCATTGAGCTACGCGCTCGAGAGACTTCAACCTCAGCACTGAAATAAATAGGACATGCTGGAGGGACAGATTCATAACCCAGAGGCTCCCTTCACTCTGGAATAAAATCCCAGTCCAGGTTAGGCAGAGTCCCTCATTGACTCTCTTCAAGAGGAATCTTGATGAGTGGATGGGAGATCGTAGGTTTACCCCGGGTATCACTTCTATGTCACTGTTAGACAGAGGCACAGTATACTAACCTCGAAAAAGGGCATAGCAAAATACATTTAAAATGGGTGGCGAAAGCCAAACACATTCTGGCTAGGCTTATAAATGCCCTAGGGCAGATAGCCTATTATGAACCTATGAACATATTTATTACCCCAAACAGAATTCAAGCATCATTAAAGCAAATTATGACAACTGATACATATAAAACTTATTAATGTTAAATATTATCCTACTGTTAAATAAAGAAACTACATGTATACCAAGCAAAACTATCCAATATAATCCCAATTCACCAGCAACCACCAATATATCCAGTGCAACATGTAAACATGCCAATAGCAAGGCCATAATTGCACAAAGTACAGCCAAAATGGTGACTCAACATTCGGAACAATGGAAGTGATACAAAGTTTGTGCAACACTTAAAAATACAGTACAAGGCACATTTCAGCACACCATCACATCTAGTACATTGTTTAATTACTAAATGTCTAAACACAAGTTATCAATATTATGTACACATTACAGCACACCATCACATCTAGTACATTTTTTAATTACTAAATGTCTAAATACAAGTTACCAATATTATACACAATACTAGGTACTGAATAATACTGAGTTGATAAATAATCATTTAATAAAACTTCACAATATTTCCAAATGGCTTTCCCTAAAAACGTACACAGTGCAGAATTCTCTGCCCATGTACTTAGCATACAAACCCACCTTGATTTCAAAAACAACTCAATGACTATGAAAAAGCATCAGAATTATTTTGCTAATTTATTTGTTTCCATGTTCTCGTGTAAGTAAAATTAACAAGCACCTGTTACACAACAAATGCACTTATCTAATTCTACCACTCTCATTTCACCTCCTAGTCACACACTTACATCGGTGTTTGGACACCTGACCCACTTTAAATAAACATGAATTATCTCTTACTCTTTATTCTTCCTACCGGTAATTATATATCTTCACCTCTCTCTACTCAATCTCTAAATCACATTTTCGTCCCCTTTGCAATGGGTATTTGTTTTAACGTCGAATTTGTACTCTATACTAGCTATAATGTTCTTATTATTTTGCTATCATACTGTATATTATATTTTCAGTTCTATATTCGGAACATTTTAACCAAGCGCCCGGACTAAATACGTAAACGGTCTAAAAATACCAGTGTTCCATCCCAGTTATAAAATTAAAATACACAAACTTGTGCTATCTGTGATCATAAACTTACAGTATGAAGTATAGGTACGACTGCACTTAGCTTATAACATTTCTTGTATTGTTAAATATTTTGTAACTTTCATTTCTTTAACAGCACTGATTTCTATCTGGAAACAGACATTTTACGACATTTGAATTTAAATGAAAACATTCAGAATTAAAAAAAACTATTTACCACTTTCATGTTGAGTTTTTACAAAAATATACTTTCTAAGCTTCTTTACAGCTCGATCTTGTACACGTTTCTCATTAGAAGCCAATTTTTGCGCAAACTGTATCTCAGCAGGAAAGCAGACAGGAGCCATATTTTTCTAATTCACACATGGAATTACAAACATTTTGCAGAAACATGCCAACGTCCGTTTAGACTGTAAAAGGCACATTTCACCTTTAAGAAATCAGATCACAAAGTTGGCAGGGCTGGTATGTACAGCAGCAGCACGTTGCAAATCTACACAAAAGACACCAGCTTCTAAAGGACTACTTCGGCCATCTCCAAATAACAGAAATGCCTAAATAACAGCAAACAACAACACTCATGACCGTTTTCTATACATGTTATTACTTTCGTCACATGGCGATTGCACATTACATCCTGCCTTACCTCATCACCCCATTTCAACACATCCTTTTGCCTGTCCTTTACTTTGTTGTAGATGTTGGATGCCGTGTTTCCTTACATGTTCAGCATATTTAGTTTCTTCCTAAGACAGAGGTGAGCCCTGGGATAGCAAACCCATAGCAAAAGACAAATGGGGAATCTGAGAGGTATGGGCTTGTGATGTTTGGCCGATGTCCTGACACTCTAAACTCGTCGCTATCCTTTACTGCCGGTCAGAAACTGAAAGTCGCTCTACATTTTAAAATAATTACAGGTTGCACCAGAAATTAAGCATCGAAGAGGTCAATGTGCTAGATGCGCTCAGCGGCACTGATACTATATCCCTCCACGTTAACCTCCAGCTTCTTATACAAATCAGTACAAGACGCTCAAAACAATGAATGGATTTTAGTCTACTGCACCCCTATCTTCCATACAGCTTCAGTTGGTACAAACAGCTTAAGGGGTAATATATAATCTCTAAGAACACAAGCCATATCACTTTACAAACTAGCGGACCAAAGTTTTGCTGTGGCGACCATTAACCGGGAAAAAGCGAAAATACACAAAACAAACTTCTGCTTTACAGATTATCCTACATAAACAATAAAACAGCCCTACAATAAACACGCGCCGATCGGAAAAAAGACACATACAACTACTCTGCCATTCACGCGCAATTGAAGACCACGTGGTTAGACCGTACATTACAAAAAATTAGCTAGAACAAAAAAAATACAACATTTAACCATGCCCCTAGCTTCTGACTCTAAAATACAGATGCTGACTGCACAAACAAAACCGAATGGAGCACACAGATCTCAATAGCCAGCAAAAGTAGAAAAACAACTCGGCAGCAATACTACTAGCTTTACACACTTATAAGCATTAGATGCACTCAAAAAAAATAACAAAACATCAGGGCTAGGGGCACACAAAACTATAAAATTACACATAGAACTTACCTTAACTATGAGTTCTTCCAACGCTCGACAAAAGGGAGACAATCCAAACAACGAGCTGGTCCTTCTCACAAAATGGAGCCGATAGTACTCACTTCGCATGAAAAGCAGTTCCACACAGCAGCTACTCCGTTTTATTAGTGTAATTGTGGGCTGGCCAAGGCAGTGATGACATCACATGTGGGAGGATCACAGGGGCTTATATGCAGCATGCAAATAAGGCATAGTATACGTCAGTTTGGGGGAGGAAACCACCCAGGAGCTACTTGAGGAGCTATGGCAGATGTGACGTCATTATTTTAGAGATGAGTAGACATTTTTAATTTTGATTTTAAAACGGAAACGAAAATAGTACGGAGAATTAGGAAGCTCATCTGTTAAAACAGTTTAGATCATTTTATTTTAAAGCAGAAGTTATTTTTTTTTTGGACTGTAGCACATAAGGGGGACTTAAGGAAACAGCAGATAGAGCTATTGGATTTTATATCCCATTGTTTTCCTTTAACACAGAACAACAGTCAGTTTGATAAGCTTAAATACAGTATAAAAAACATGACAGAAACCAGAACATCCTGCAAAATCACGGAGAGATGAAAACATCGTACTTGTGTCTACCTTGGAAGTGGGGATATTCTGCACATTTACACGGCACAACTGCTCCGCCCGTTACTTTGACATATGGGCAGCCAGTACATGTGGCAATTGTACATAATTGTCACAATTGGAAATATCTCTGAATGACAGCAATGGCCCTGACACATCATCCCTATGAACCTCACTGCAAGAAATCTGGACAAAGCCACAGACACACACACACACACACACACACACACACACACACACACACACACACACACACACACACACACACATGCGACACACACACACCACGTGACACACACACCACACACACACACACACATCCACACATACACACACACACACACACACACACACACACACACACACACACACACACACACACACACACACACACACACACACACACACACACACACACACACAGACCCCGGGACACACACACACACACACACACACACACACACAGATGCGACACACACACACACCACACAGATGCGACACACACACACACACCACACAGACACCACACACACACACACACACACACACACACACACACACACACACACACACACACACACCAAACAGACATCCACACACAGCACACACCATACACACACATCACCACACACACACATCCACACACACACACACACCACACAGGCGACACACACACACACACACACACACACACACACACACACACACACACACACACACACACACACCAAACAGGCCACACACACACACACACACACACACACACACACACACACACACACACACACACACACACACACACACACACACACACACACACACACACACACACACACACACACATCACACACCACACAGACACACACACACACACACACACACACACACACACACACACACACACACACACACACACACCACACAGATGCGACACACACACACACACACACACACACACACACACACACACACACACACACACACACACACACACACACACACACACACACACACACACACACACACACACACAACACACAGATGCGACACACACACACACACCACACAGACGTGACACAGACGCTATTTATTAGCACATATTTGCCTAATGTACTGTTTATTTCTAGCCATTATATGTCTTCATTTCTTTATTTCATTAGAGTGCAGCACCTCTTTTGCTCTGCAATTATCTTATATTTTCAAGGCATTTAGAATGCGTTTCTAGTATATCTTCTTTTTACCTCATATTATGTCTTGTCACCTTTGGATGTCAAGAAAAATCAACAATTTGTAGCTCACAGAAACAAAGATTTTGATAGCAGGTAAGACTTGCTTGATAACATATCCTTTTTATTTTATTAACTTTTTGTAATGTACAAATTCAACCAAGAGCTTATAATTTTCCAACCATTCTGTCCCTTTCATACTTTCTTGAATTTTGCCTCAACGTTTGACTCTTCAGTCTCTTTGAGAAGACTGTTCATATCATTGACCTCTCTATCTGTGGTTAAATATCTCCTGAGCTCTCCACCTTGTAAGAACAAACTATGTCCTCTTTGCTGTCATAGAATTTTTTTAGTTTTAATTTGCTCTTTATTTGGATGGGAATTGTTTGCTTTCATGAATATCAACATATCAACAACAAATCACCAAACACATCACATCTAATAGTGTAAATAAGATAAACAGTTTAGCAATTTACAAAGGTTATCTATCAACATATCTGTTTATATATTTATGGGAAAATTTTTATTTTTTTGCCCTACTACCTTCCAACCATGCAGATGATCACTACCAATTCTGTCACAGTGATCACACAGGCTGCTATCAGAGGATTTTTCCTCTGTGGCCCTATCTTCTCCTGCCTTGCTAGGTAAGCATTTAATAGATGAGTGTGCAATGAATGTTGCTCTTCAGGTACATGACCTTATTCTTCAAACAGCCCTGCACACCCTCCTCCTTTAGTGAGTTGATGGGCTCTGTTAAGTCTCTGGTATCAATAATTCATTAATAGGAGGTCTTCCTAGAAGACATACCCCTCACCCAAAACCCAATATGAGGTGGGCAGACAATGCTTTCTTAGTCCTTTCTCTTTTCAGGGACTTTCTTCACTAGCCTAGCCATTAATCAAACCTGGGTTATAATCAGAAAATTGCTCCTTTATTCTAGGAAGATTGCAATTCACTTTTTTTATGCAAAAACATCCCTTTCTAAAACATGACAAAGTGTGATGATTTTTTTTTTGTGGGGAGCTACACCCCTATATAAGCGTTATTATGCATTATAACCTCCTAGTCTTACTTGCAAAAGGTCTAGAAATCAATGAAAATAATTTGCTGATTTGTACAATAAGATATTATCTGTTAGCAAATATTATTTAGCCACATAAATACTAACTAGAATTTGTTAGTTCTTCTGAGGATCTTAATGTTTCTGTTATATCTGCCTCTAACCTTATTTTCTTTAAACATGTGCAAATTAAAACTGTTCTTATCAGTTTACCTGAATGAATATGGTTTCTGATGGGGGCCAAACAACTGCTGTGTTGCTTTTCTTTGAACTCCCTCTAACAAAGTTACATCCTTATAAATATGAAGTCTCCAGAACTCCACAAAATAATCTATTAAGTCTGACAAATATGTGTAAAGAAAGAAAGATAACAATTTGCTTTCTATGGGCTTTGTCTATCCCTGAATCCATTTATTCCACTAACATTCCACGGTGCTTTGTTAACACTGCTTGCTTGCTTTTAGATGATCTGATATGACTACCCAATGTTTCTTTTCTCCTTTGTCATTACTGCTTCCCCTTAAGATTTGTACACTCTTCTTGGGTAATTGCTTCAAGGATGCATTATTTTGCATTTTTGTTCATTTATTTATTTAGATTATGCCACACACACACACACACACACACACACACACACACACACACACACACACACACACACTTGCCCGCTTGCTTACACACACACACACACTCACACTTGCCCCCTTGCTTACACACACACACACACACACACACACACACACACACACACACACACACACACACTTGCCCCCTTGCTTACACACACACACACTTGCCCCCTTGCTTACACACACACTTGCCACCTTGCTTACACACACACACACTTGCCACCTTGCTTACACACACACACACACACACACACACACACACACAGACACACACACAAACACACACACACACACAAACACACACACACACACACAAACACACACACACAGACATAAACACACACTTCTTACACACACACACACACACACACACACACTTGCACCCTTGCTTACACACACACACACACACACACACACACACACACACACACACACACACACACACACACACACACACACACACTTGCACCCTTGCTTACACACACACACACACACACACACACACACACACACACACACACACTTACACACACACACACACACACACACACACACACACACACACACACACACACACTTGCACCCTTGCTTACACACACACACTTGCACCCTTGCTTACACACATACACACACACACACACACACACACACACACACACACACACACACACACTTGCACCCTTGCTTACACACACATTTAG
Source organism: Protopterus annectens (assembly GCF_019279795.1). Classification (NCBI taxonomy): domain Eukaryota; kingdom Metazoa; phylum Chordata; order Ceratodontiformes; family Protopteridae; genus Protopterus; species Protopterus annectens. The sequence goes on along the minus strand of NC_056726.1, from coordinate 1,226,419,105 downwards.
GCTGCGGTAGCATTGTCGCCTCCTAGCTAGGCATTGTCGCGTTTGATTCTCAGCAAGAGAAGCTTCTACTGCGTGGTGGCATGCGTGAATGAGGTGTGCCTTTTCTGAAGCTTGTGCAGCACGCTGGTAAGCCAAAAAACAAGCAAAAGAATACACTTTTAAAACAGTAAAAAAAAAAAAATTTTAAAAATATACACAAGAGGCTGTTAACCGGAGTTGCGCTGTGGCGACCATTAACCAGGAGAAACCGAACATTGACCATGAAAAACCGAACAAAACAAACAAACTCGACCATTAACCAGGAAAATAAAAAAAAAAAAACTTCATCACTACAGAACAATCTACATAGACAGCAAAACAGTAAATTCGCAAAAGGCGCCGATCGGACAAAGCAACCAACAAATACTGTCCCATTCATGTGGACTTTAGAACAACGTGGGTTTCAGCGTACAACTTACAAATGCAAACAACAAATACAAATAAAATATTAATTTGAGCATGCCCCTAGCTTCTGACTCGAGAATAAGGATGCCAATTACACAAAAAAAAAAACAAACGGAGCACACAAATATAAAAAAAATCACAAGTACATAAATAATAAACTAAAAAATCGACAATACTAAAAATTAAACAAAGAGTGCCACACTTCTGAGCATTAAGTCGACTAATGTGTGCATAACGACAAATATCAATGCTAGAGACACATGGACATTTAAAATTACATTTATAACTTACCTTACTTACTGAAGTTTTTCAACGCTTGAAAAAAAAAGCTTCCAGCGAGTCCTTCACAGAAAATGGAGCCAATAGCAGTCACTTCGCTAAAAAAGAAGTTCCACACAGCAGCTACATTTTATTAGGGTAATAGTGGGCTGGCCAAGGCAGCAATGACATCACAATGTGGGAGGATCACAGGAGCTTCAATGCAGCATGGAAATAAGGCAGAGTTTACGTCACTTTGGGGGTGGAAACCTCCAGGGATCGACTTGAGCAGCTGTGGCAGATGTGACATCATTATTTAAGAGCCAAGTAGACATTTTTATTTTGGGTTAGAAAACGGAAACTCAAATAGTACGGAGATTTAGGAAGCTCAGATTTAAAACTGTTTAGATCACTTTATTTTAAAGCTGTAGTTTTTTTTTGCCTGTAGCACATAAGGGGGACTTAAGGAAACAGCAGATAGAGCAATTGGATTTAATTTTATTTTATTTTTATTTTTATTTTACATTTTATTTTACATTTGTTGACCGGGCTAGTCTAGCTGGAGAAATTTCCATTTTCAGTAGAGGCCCAGGGAGAAAAGCTCCACAGAGTGAGATACATTCAGAGATGAAAAAATTTACATACAAAAAAATTGTCATACAAAAATGTAATAGCAGTACTCATTATAATGAAAATCTAAGAGTTAGTAATAGAGTTTGCAAGCAAACATTAAAAATAAAAGATAACACTCTTATATATAAATAAAAGCTACTACAAGAGTTAGTTACTAAAAACACTCAATACAGTTGAATTCTCAATTAACAAGTTGAAAAAATACTGATTGGATTAACATAGAAAAGAGTGAAGGTAAGGAGAATAAAGTGAGAGGAGAGTAAGGGAAAAGGTGGGAATAGAAAGTGGTGAAAATAAAAGAGGAAGCACTGCAGAATAGCAGGTAGAGAAGTAAAGGGAAGAGAAAAGAAAGACAAAAGTATGCAGAGTAGAAAGGAGAAGAGAGATGGTTTTATTTAGGTAGTAATAGTGATAGACTAATCAGGTTTATTACAGGAGCAAAGCCAGTGATTTTGGAAATGCACTTTAATGTTCTGTTTGAAAAGAGGCAATGAAGTTATCTTTGTTATGCTAGTGGGTAACAAATTCCATTTTGTCCCAATAGCATTGGTAAATAGAGAGTCACCAGCATTATTATTTGATTTTGTTGAACTTGTCAGAAGTTTGCTGGAAGAGCGGAGAGAGTTGAGATTTTTATAAGGGGTTATGAGTTGTTAGAGTATGGGGGTATTGTTAGGTTGGTATAGTATTTTATGGGCAATGCAGAGTTGATGGATTAAAAGATAGTTCTGAAACTCTGGCCAGCCTAGAAGTTTTAAGTTGAGGCAGTGATGAGTTCTATAGGGATTACCAGTAGCAAAGCGGGCAATGTTATTATAACAGGTTGCCAGTTTGTTAAGGCTGGGTTTTTTGAGGTTAGTGAAGATAGGCGCAGCATATAGAAGAGTTGAAATAAGATGAGAGTGAGCAATCCTTGTTCTGGTAGATGGTGTAAGAAAAGGTCTGATTCGATATAAGGATCCTATCTTTCTGTTAACTAGCTTTATGGAGTTGTTAATGTGTAGGTCGAAAGAGAGATTATTGTCAATTGTAATACCTAACAATTTAGTTGAAGTGTCGGGTAAGATAACAGTGGCGCTGTTTGAAGAGATGGAGAAATGTAAGGGGGAGGTTCTAGATGTGGGAGTAAAAAGAAGAAGTTTGGTTTTTTTGGCATTTAGTAAGAGGAAGCGACTAGAGAACCATGTTTCTACTGTACTGAATACTTTTTGGGTGAGAGAGATTAGTTCTGGGGTAGATGGAGCTGAGCAAATGAGTGTCGAATCATCTGCATATTGAATGCAGGTTGCTTGAGGGATTATTGTTTGAAGATCATTAATGAAGAGGGAGAAAAGAAGTGGGCCGAGGATAGAGCCTTGAGGAACCCCAATGGAAACAGGCAGGAGAGACGAGATGTGGTTATCCCAGAGAACAGCTTGTTTTCTGTTTGTGAGGTAAGATTTAAACCATTTAATGGCTGGGGGATCAAATGAGATGGATTCGAGAGTATTAAGTAATAAGGGGTGGTTTACCATATCGAATGCTTTGGAGAGGTCAATGAAGAGGGCAGAAGAGAGTAAGTTGTTGTTTCGGTTCTGGTTTATAGTCTCTACAAAAGAAAGCAGGGCAGTGGTAGTACTGTGATGTGGTCTAAAGCCATGTTGGCAGTTTGCTATTATGTTATGCTTTGAGAGATATTGTACAAGTTGAAGGTGGATACACTTTTCCATAATTTTGGACAGAGGTGAAAGGAGAGCAATAGGCCTATAGTTGGAGTAGTCAGTTGAGTTTCCACCTTTGTGAAGTGGGATTATATGAGATACCTTCCAAACTTCAGGGATGATTCCTTCACTAATTGTCCTGTTTATAAGAATAGATATAGGATATGCAATTAACCTCCCAATAATATCCCATTGTTTTCCTTTAAGAAGTAACTTTACAGAAAGACATTATGACTGACCAGCTGGATAGCAAGGCCGTATTGTATCTAAAGGAAAAGTTTTTTTAAATGTACTGCATCAGCATTATTAGATGAATAGAATACTGTTAGTAAAAGTGATGCAGATGCCTTGTGACTAACCACATCAGTAAGGTGGGCATAACTTGAATGCAAACACTATAAAATATTCTGTACTTCCTGCATCATGTCAGACAAAATTCTGTACTTGTATGGTTTTTTGCCTCCTGGTGTACACTAGTAAACTTTTGAATCTGAACCTCCTGTGTATTGAATTATTAATTTTATTTAACAGTTTGGTCCTTTCGAGACAGAATTCCCTTGGTAAGCTGCAGATCAGAGTGTATCGGTGGTCGAATACTGCGCAGGAGAAGTTACCGAAATGGTTCTTCTTGAATGAAAAGACCTCCGACTGAACTGTCGTGTGTAAAGAAGCTGGCCACTTTCTGATCTGTGGCTGAAGAGCAGAATTTGAACATTTTTCAAAACCAGGAGGCTCAGGTAGGAAGAATTTGCCTTTTTTCTGTTTTAGATCAGGGACTAGGTTACAGTATATTGTTGTCAAGATTTGTTTTTGCAGATCAGGGACAAAAGGAAGTACTGTATATTTTGTCATAGATCAGGGTAACAGAATAAGGTAGACAGTTATTCTAGATAAAATGTAAACAGGAACTGAGAAATTGACATCACATAATAAAAAAAGGGTTACGTAACATTTTCTTTGACATGGGTAATCAGTGCACTAAAACCTTGCGAGATCCGCCCCTAACCGAAGACGCAAAATACATGCAATTACAGCGTTCTGATAACATTAGGTATTATATGAAATGGGTTAATAAATATGAATTTGATGGTAAACTAGATAAACTTACATTAGTTAAACTCCTTAAACAGCTTAAATCTGATGCAGGAGGTCAGGTAAAAAAGCAACGCCAACTAGGCATACCTCAAGCACACAGGTGGATTGAGGAAGCAAATCGTACAGAACAGAAGCTTAAAAATTCAAAAACATTATTTTTAGACAAAGAGGATAATAACTTGGTAATAGCTACAGCTCCTCCTCCTCCCTTGCCCCCTCCCTTACCCTTTTCAGGATATGAAGCGAGTGGACAGGCTGGTCCGCCTCCGCGTTATCCTGAAGTTTCAGTAAGACCACAACCATTTGTTAGAGATCCTATTGAGACTAGGTCCCGAACACGTAAAACATATAGGGACACAGAATCATACCAAATAGAGAGAAATCTACAGGATGAGAGTGAGGAAGAAATATGTCCACTTATAGAAGTTCCAAATCCTCAAGCAGGACAGGAAGGGCAAGATCCAACACTCTTAGTATATAGACCATGGACACTGGAAGACATCCGGAAGGCTACTGAGGGAATCCCCCATCCGAAAGTTAATTTTACGAAATTTTTAGAAGATTTACAAGGCATGAGGTTAAGTTACCACTTGAATGGGGAAGAAGTAGAAAAAGTAGTGAGACAAATTATAGGTCCAGATTGGCACATGATTTGTGGCGCCTGGAATCCTCGTAATGCAGAGCTCAGACCACTCCCACATAGTGACGCAGAGTTAGACAACAGAGTGAAAGGTCTGACAGACCGAATCTCTGAGAAATGGAAACCTAGAGCAGACTGGACTTGCATTAATCAATGCATACAACAGGAAAATGAGACAATAGATGGATACTATGCTAGATTATTAGAATGTTTTAATAATCATAGCGGTATGTCGGTTCCTGAGAACCAAACGAATGATTCCACGTATGAACAACAATTAAAAAATGCATTTTTGAAAGGTTGCATTGCACCTATTAGTAGCTTCATTACGAAGCATATGATAGATCATCGAACAGGGAGGCTACAAGCCTTACTCGAATACGCTAGACATGCTGAGAGACATTTTAATAGCAAAAAGAAAAAAAGGCACAAGTCTTCACTGCTGAAGACAGAGCTGAAGTATTTGTATTACAGACAGGTAAAAAGAGCAAGAAGAATGCCCAGGGAAACAAACAGTCTGACAAACGATCAGAAGATTTTGAAGAGAGGAAAAAGAGAGGTGAATGCTTCAAGTGCGGAAAGAAAGGGCATCTAGCTAGGGACTGTAAACAAAATAAGAAAGCAACGACGGAAGATAAAGGGGAGGACTGACTATATGATAGTGAGGATACATCATATGAAAGTCAGGAATCACCAGTAACAGCTAGAATAGAAAAGACAAATGCCACTGTAGTAGAAGGAGTAGAGGAAGTACAAATTGACTTAGGCGAAAATGGAAATGAAATTTTAGATTTAGCATTGTTGAGCTTAGAGCTCTACTTGGCAGATACGAAACCGGAAGTTACACTTCTGGTGGAGGGAAGGGAAGTCAAATTCCTGTGTGACTCAGGAGCGTCACAGACTTTGATACACCCCTCCAAGTTACCAGAACATTCAGAATCACCTGATTATATATTAGTAAAAGCAGCAAACGGACAGCTATACAGGGAGCCACTCTCCCATGATATAGCAATAACTGACCCTGTTTCAGGTATGACCCAGAGAAGTAAAATTGTTGTTTCTGCAAAATGTCCAGTAAACCTATTGGGCAGGGACCTTATGCAGATATTTGGCATAGCAGTAGTTCCAACTGTACAAGGTATGGAGGCACAGAGACAAATGGATACCTTTGTAGTGCGATCGGAGGGTGAGACTTTTTACTGGTACAGCCAGGACCTAGTCACGACTGGTCCAGGGGCAGTAACCGAGGAACTGATGAACGTAGCCATCAGTAAAGCCCCCTCCCTTGACACTGATCGACAGCATTTGTTACACTGTACTCTATACTACTGTACTACACCAGGACCTGATAGAGAGTATGAGCAAGAACTGTTTAGAAATCGTGCAACTAGATTTTTGCGTACTTTGTACTGGGATACAGAGGGGAACAGTGTAGTTAGCTGTTCATTACCTCAAGAATTCCTTGCATTGTATAGATCAAATCGGTTGCCACATGTCAGCTTGACAAAGAATAAAAGTGTCAAATGGGTAGATTTAGGAGAAAAAGTAACAAGATGGGAAAAACAGACTGATTTAGAACTATCAGAACAAGGGATATAAAAACAAAAACTGAATTGGTTGACACAGACACATCCAGCTGTACACTTGCAATCTAGCGAGGACAGCTGATTAGCATTTTTATTAGAAGAAGAAGAAAAGACCTTATGTGAAATTCCGACAACCCTTTGGTCAACAGGCAAGTCAGATGTAGGACTTATTCGAACAGCAGGGCCAGTTACAATAACCCCAAAGTCAGCTTTCAGACCACAGAAAAGACAATACCCTTTGAGAAAGGATGCAGGAATAGGTGAATTTAAAGACTGAATCTACTATTGTATTCGAACTGATGTGAGACCTTGAAGAAGTAACTTTACAGAAAGACATTATGACTGACCAGCTGGATAGCAAGGCCGTATTGTATCTAAAGGAAAAGTTTTTTTAAATGTACTGCATCAGCATTATTAGATGAATAGAATACTGTTAGTAAAAGTGATATAGATGTCAGTAAGGTGGGCATAACTTGATTGCAAACACTATAAAATATTCTGTACTTCCTGCATCATGTCAGACAAAATTCTGTACTTGTATGGTTTTTTGCCTCCTGGTGTACACTAGTAAACTTTTGAATCTGAACCTCCTGTGTATTGAATTATTAATTTTATTTAACATTAAGCTTACATGGTAGGATGATAGGATCTGACAAATCATTCTCAAATGTTTTACTTTCATTCAGTTAAAGCAAGATATTTATCAGTACTACAGTAAAGTAGAGCATATGACTGCCATTCTTAGCATAGTCAAAAGGTAAACAAAACTGTTCTAGTGTATAAAATTAAATAAAAATAGATAATAAGAGTAAAAAGTTAAAGTCACAAGACTGACATGATTGTATAAAGATATACAGATACAAGACAGACATGCATGTATGTTATTTACATCTAGAGTACATTTGTTTACAATGCACAAAAGTAAAAGGCAGACAACAGCAAATATAAATAATGTAAGCAGAAACATATGTTAATTAAGCTAATATCTATTTTGTTTTTTACAATTTTTTTATAATTATATAGTAACACCAAACAGTTAAAGTTCTGAATTTTAAAAACAAATAAAATCACAGATGGTATTAGTTAAACAGTTTTGTAAAATTAATGGCAGGACAGTTAAATAGTTAAATAAATAAAATACTGAAATCCATTTAAGCTAATTGTAAAATAATGTCTGTTTATATAGTATAAATGCATAGTTATGCAAATCACAATCATATTAAAGGAAAAATGCCAAAAGAATTAACTATAGTTTACATAGTATGAAATGTGAGCTCAGACCTTCCTAGACTGAATGAATAGTTACAGGAAATGTTGGAAAGATAAGATAAACAACAAGACTGATTGCCAGACAAGTAGCTTGAGTTTTTCTAAAGCATCATTGTTATTAAGACATACTTGTTAAAATGTTTACAGGCAACACTATTTGGTAATTGTAATAAAATGTCACTGATAATCTGTTTGCAAGTAAATGTTAAAAGAAAAAAAAACTCAGTTGCATCAAGTACAGCCAATAAATGGGCTATAGTATACATACAGTTCAAATCAATTGTGCAGCAGGGGATAAATGCCTACTAGTGGTAGTAAACAGCAAACGCTTTATAGAAAATTATCAAATCAGACAGGGGTCTATAGTTTGGTAACCTAATAAAATAAATGTATAACCAAAGTGTTGGGCTGACGTGCATTCTTTTCTCACAGTGTAAGGCAGATAAACAGTGCTGCAGTACTACAGGGGGAGGGGTACTTTCTCAGTTTTACACTGACTGTATAAGCAGTATTGCACAAGAGTCAGAAATAAATCTACAAGAAAAATAATATCTCGTTCCTTCTTGACAATACTCTTTTAGGGGGAGGAAAAACAGGTATTAGTGTATTAGAAATACCGGTAAACTGGATTAAACCTGACAGGATAAGATATTTTACAAGTTGTTAATAGCTATCATAATGGTTATTATTGTATTGTTTAGTATTAAATTGTATTTACAACCTGTTAAACTGTAAAGCTATACAAGAGATAGTTTAAAAAACAAGAAATGGCTTAAAATTGCTAACAGCTATACAAGAGAGAGTAAAGATATGTAAAAAATTGAACAAGAATGGTCACTATTTTTTAATATGCTTTTAGCAAGACAATGTTGGTATGCAAAAAGCATAGTTGCCTCTGGTGGCAATTACACTAGATACTTCTAAAGAGACATAAGAATTTTCCAAGATTTTGCTTGATGTTAATGTTACTAAGACTAAGTGTACTTTACAGTCTTTGTATATACAAATGCAGAATAATTCAGTACAAATGATAGTCTTTGTATATACAAATGAAGAAGAATTCAGTAAAATGCATGAACAGCAAACAGTCTGTGTAAATACATACTGTACAGAATACATTGTAATAAGTTTAAAAGTAATTTGTCAAGTTGTAATATCACTGGTTTTACCCCAGTAAAATAATTGCTTTCAAATATTTTTTATCTAAGCCCAGTTCAGTATTTTACCAAGATGTTAATAAGCAGTTCAAAAACATGATCACAATGTTATGGTTAAAATGACATTGAAACTGTATATTTTCAGTAGTATATAAATGCTTGCCTCCTTGTCTCTTATAGTTAATTCAACAGTTGCAAAGAGTTAATGAAACAGTTCTAAGTCATAAATTAAATTCTGTAATTGCAAAGGAATAAATTCATCAAGTTAAACTAAAGCAGACAGCTTATAACTGATAAAATAATTTCACAGAATGGTCTGCAAAAGAAAAAGTTGTTAAATACATTCAGTTTGGTAGTAATACTTTAATATAATTGTATTAACTATGTAAAATTGCATTTTGATTTGTTGTATCAAAAGACTAAAGGTTTGTTTCTTGTGTTTTCTATATAATGTGATCAGAAAATACATATCAGTATAAAATGTTTTGAGTATGCTTATAAGCAGAGGGAATTGTTAGATATTATGAATATAAGGCTGAAATTAATTATGTTGTAAATATGCTGAAAGAAAAAGATTGCTTAAATACAGAAACAGAGTTTAGTAATATGTGATCAGCAACCATACTAAATGACTGTGGCTTAAAAAAATAAGGAACTTGCTTATGAGTGTATTATACACACATCAAGAAAGCTGACTTCTTAAAGACATGACAAGGATGTAATTTGATTTCTTTAAAGAACTGACAACAGGACAAGTTTTTCTAAGAAAGTTTAAGAATAATCCACAAGGCGTTTCCTTGAAGACAGTTTACTTATCAGCATTTGCACAAGAACAGATGTGTCAGCATTTGCGTCATCAAGGCAGTATCTTTCCAAAACCAAGAGGGTGTGTGTTTAACTAAAATATATATAAAGTCTGTATTAAATCCAGTTATGTTAGGGGTATGGTAGGGACACATTTGTTGTCCTGAGGTAAATGTTATATCTCTCACATCATCTGTACTATATGAGAAGTAAAGTGGAACAGTAGTTTAAGCTGCAACGTTAGTCCGTTTGGTTTATTATAAAAAGTTATTTGTTATTGCTCTAAAGTTGATGCTGCAAAGTATATTCTCTCATCAGTGTATATTCTGCAAGTTTCTGTATGCAACAGACTGTGAATGCAACTATAACCAGACTTTGATTCCAGTCAGCAAGACTGAGTGTCTTAAGAAGACTTCAAATCCCACAGCAAGCAGCAAGTAAGCACCATATAATTTTTCAGTGACTGCATCAAGACATCTATCCTAATCAGACAAGTACAGTGTCAAGTTTACCAGGAAACTACCGTGGTGGAACATTAATATAAAAAAGCTGTATGACAAAAGAAAAAAAATCCTCAGTCTTACATGTTAAATCTGTTCTGAGAAATTAAACAAAGAATTGTAGTTTGTTGTATTTGAGTTTGTTCCTGAGTATGAACTGGAAGCTACAACCTCTAGCAATAACTGCTATGGTCCTTCAGCTTTCAGAAACTGTAAGGCCAACACCAAGCAATGTACTGTGCTGAAACACCCACTTCACCCATGTGGACATAGCCAATATATTAGCTGATAAGTCAAATTTAGTTCATCCCCCAGCTCCCTCATACATGACACCATACCTACACCTGAAATATCAACTCTGAGGAAGTTTTAAATACTTTCTCAGATTTAAGCACTGGGTTAGGGAGGCGTGAAAATGTGATGGGCTGTTTTCTTGCAGTATGAAGTACTGTGTCATTGAAGCAACTCTTGAATCAGTTTAACTTCAGGCTCTCTAATAATTTTGTGTCAGATGTGCAGAGATAGACCATTAGGTCTTACCATCCTTATCTGTAAGATAACACAGCACATCATTATGGATCTCATAAACCTAGATATTGGCAGCTTACAATCCCATGACAAAAAACAGTTTGGGTTTGTGAAAAGATGATCCTGGCTGCTTAGTCTAGTGAATTTCTTTAAAAAGGTAAGAGAAGCATTGCACAAGTGGAAATCTGTACACATAATGTACCTTGAGCTATCCAAGTCATTCCAGACCATTTCACACTCAGACATTATAGGCAAACTAATGAAACAAAATGTAAATGCTTATTTTATCTTCTGACCAGCAGACGTGGCTCACAAACAGAACACAACAAATCAGGATGAGGACAGATTGTCTCCTCGGAAAAGCTCACTATGAGTGTGATTCCTCCAGGACTTACCTGCTTCTGTGTGTATTTACTTTTTCCATGTCCATGCTGATGTCAGGAGTCTCTTGTTGGCCAGGTTCACAGGTTAGTTCAAACTTGGAGCCATCATCAATTCTCTGAGGATTCCCTGATCCTACAAGGTGGTATAACATGTAGAAACACAGTATCAGGATCATGACCAAAACTTAAATGCTAAGAAGTGTACACCATGTTCTTTTAACATGAATATCCATGCATATACCACAGAAGTAACACCCCACTCAAAATCAACAGTTAGGTTTGGGATCACTTTTCTGGATAATGAGCACCCCCTTTGACCACTATGTATCTACTGCCCTTAGAAAATCCTTCTACTGAGCCATGCTGATTACCACATCTATTTTGTTTAGGTCTAGAGATGTAATTTATGTATTTACTCTTCAATGACTGGGTTAGTCCAACTAGGCCAGCGCCCTCTTTCTAAAGGGAAACTCCAGGTGATATTAATACTGACTTGAAGAAATTTGGTCAGAGCACTTGGGGAACTTACTCTAGTCTTTTTTTCGATAAGTGTTATGTAGTCTTTTTTTCGATAAGTGTTATGTAATCTTTTACATCCATCTGCTACGACCAACTCAGACTAACAGAACCTCAGTTTCACATCTCATCTAAAGGACAACACTCACTGCAATGCATCACCCACCCATACTGCACTTCAGTGTCAGTATGAGAAAATTAATTAAGTAACCAGTGTGGGAAAATACTCCATAGCCTTTGGATCTTCCAGCACCAAAGGTTAGCATGATGTCCAGTGAGCCATTGACACGTGTATTCCTACAATATTAGCCCCATGAGAGAACATAACACACCCTTTATGTATACTTATCCAGTCACATGATCCATTTTGAAAGACCCCAAGTAGATCTCCACTAAGAAAATCAAAGGCCCAATTTCTATGACCTGTGCAGAATACTTCAAACTCTATTTCATTTTCTGTCTCACTGACTTCTGTGATATAGCCTCTACCTACTGTACAAGGCCTTGAATTATGAGTGACCATCTATATGTTCACAAAACTGGTAACACCACAAACACCTGTCCAAAGCATTATCCATCACTATAATAATGTATTTAGGCAATGCCAATCTGATAAACCTTCCTACATAGTAAATTCAACTCAAGATAAACAGAAGGTGTTACTGCTCAATGCTAGTAGTCTCAACAAGAAGCTCCAATCCCTAGAAGTGCTCCTCACCTTGGAGAGTGCTAAAATCTGTGCAGTTACTGAGACATGGTTTAAAGCCACAGAAGTCATTCTGGTAGTGCAAGGCTATAATGCCTTCCACACATTTAGATCCGCTACTGCACGAGGAGGGAAAAGAGGTGGAGGTGTATCAACCTACATAAAAAGTAAGCACACCTCAAAATTGGTCAAACAATATGACAAGCTTGTGCTAATCAATGTCCAGTAAACCACAGGTAAAGTCCCATACCATATACTTGATAGCTATAAGTCCCTATCTATCACCCAGGATAAACATACCAGATACTTGAATGTACTGGAGTCACTCACAATGCAACCCAACACCATATCAATGGTTGATTCATCTATTCCACCATAAACTGGGATACATAAACAACCACTACACATGGCGGCTCAAAGATTCCTGCATTTTGTCAATGCAAACACCTTGGAACAGCTAGTCTGCTTACCTACTAGGGGTGCAACTATTCTGGATCTGGCACTCAAGAATATGAGGGAAAGTTACATCCCCCTTTCTGTAATGTCTTCACTGATCAAATCAAATCAGAGTAGTCACTCTTGAAATAAATATAAAGCCTGAACTTCCAGCAACCCCCAGAACCTATAAAAACTTTCCCAAGGCTAACTACCACCTATTAAGTGATAGCATAGCTAAATTCCAAGCCATCCAAAATCCAGAGAATACTTTGGCCTATGTGAAAGAATTTAAGAAAACCCTGCACAAGCATTTAAATAACTGCATAGAAACAGCAGTACCAAACCAGAATAAGATTAAGACAAACTCCAAAAACAAGCTCCTTTAGTGGATCCCCAGTATAAACAGGTTGTACAACAAAAGAAAGAAAATCATGACAAAAAATAGGAAGGACTATGCCCAAAAGACCAAACCATTCCCCCATCAGTCTGAACAAGCAACTAAGGGGAATAATCAAGTCCACCAAGGCCAATTTTGAGGCAAAAATAGACTCCCGGGCTAAGGATAACCATATGGCATTTTTCAGTTATGTATGCAGCCTTAAAAAGAACACCCAACAGTGTGCTGAACTAATAATAAATGGAACATCCTATACTGAACTGGGGGATATAGAAAACTTGCTGGCTGATAAATTTTGCTCCAATTTCACCCCATCACCCCAAGTTACTCCCCAGGAAATACCCTGTATTATTTCTTCCCAACTATTACTAAAGAATAGGTCTTCATTGCACTGTCCAGAGCTTAACACTGCATCAATGGACCCTGATAATATACCAGGATGGCTCCTGAATAGCTTGATACACAACCTGTCAGGCTCACTAGAATATCTATTCATTCACAGCCTCCAGACAGGCTTTATTCCTAGGGAATGGAGGACTGTAATAATACTCCCTCTACACAAAGGTGGACCATGAACAAACACAGAGAATTACAGACACATAAGTTTGACTAATCGTATATGCAAGGCTATGGAAAGAATTATTGTGGACCTGATAAACAAAGACAAATCTTCAAACACTGGACCCATCCCAGTTCATTTTTTTCAAGGCAGGGCATGCCCACTAAACCTGATAGACTTCCTTGAGATCACTAGAGCATGGAAGAGAGCAAAACAGTGCATACTGCCTACCACGAGTTGGCAAATGTATTGGACACAATACCTCACTCAGGCCTTACAGAAAAACTCACAAATTTAGGCATAAATCCTTATGCCACCCAATGGATGGCCAAATGTCTCATGGATAGGACACATAAAGTTATGGTGGGAGAATCCATCTCCACCAAGAGGCCTGTTACTAGTGGTATCCCAGAAGCATCGGTACTGAAACCTTTTCTGTTCAGAATATACTTCTCTGAACTCAAGGCAAATACAGAGATCTTTTGGCTGACCAAATCTGCTGATGACTGCAAGCTGAATCCCCCAAAGATGTAGAGATCCTCCAGAAGGGTCTGACACAGACAAATATCTGGTGTCAGAACCATGGCTTAAAGCTCAATGCAAAAAAAGACATAATTATATCTTATGGAAAGATGGCCATCCCTGCAATTAATAACATTCATAACACTTCCCTAAGAGTAGACCCAGTGGTAAGGGACTTGGGAACTCAGGTTGACAGTAACCTGAACTTTGACTATTATGTGTCCGTATTTGTCATAAAATCCTTCCATGTTGCACAACTTAAACAGATGGAGTGGCCAGAATGGTTGCTCACTAAAAGAATATAGGGTGTAAATAACATGTGCTGTGCAGACTGCCTCAAAGTCCCGCCCCTGTACTTGGTTTCCTGCAGACTACTGGAGGCAATTTATGCCTACCCAATAAGGCATTATCTGATCCAGCCCTGTTGGTTCTGCTACACATTCTCAAAACAAACAGCACTAGAATTACCTGAGCTAAACTGTGTCTGTGACATAAACAAAACATGTTAGAGGGATAAGTATGTGTCTCAGAGATTACCCCTTCTCTGGAACAGACTCCCCATTTAATGTGAAACAGAGCTTATCCCTAATCCTAGTCAAAGGTAATTTGGAGCAAAGGACAGGAAATTGCAAATTCACCCATGGCTTGTCACCTGTGGCCCTTATAGACAGGAGCAGCTTGAAGATGCCCGAAGGCACAGACATATGCCAAAGCTGTTCTTGTCTATGAGTATTGATAACTGGGGAAAACTGGGGCATGAATGACTAGGCTTAAAAGGGCTCTAAGATTGTTAGCCTGGTAACCTGCTATGATCCTTAATGTGATCTAAGCTTCCACTACAATGCAAATAGAACCTGCCTGAGACATAGATATGTCTTTCAAATAACTTTTCTCCTCTGAAAAGATTCACCCCCCCCCCATCTATGCTTAACCAGTATGGCATTCTCTGATCCAGCCCCGTTGGATCTGCTACACATTCTCAAAACAAACATCACTAGAATTACCTGATCTATGGAGCTAAACCATATCTGTGAAGTAAATGAAGCATGTTAGTGGGAAAACCTTCCATAAATAAAACTTAGATAGAAAGGGGTAATGTGGAAATTGTAATGGTTAGGCTACAAATGATCTATCTGATCAAGTGCATATTAATAACTGATGAACCTATGTGGGCTGAAGAAGTGGTCATTTGCTTTTATATTTGTTCAGTGAGGTGCTTTTTATATGCATTACCATTTCAGTCTCTTGCTGTGGTGGGCTAAACTGCTAAGTTTGCTATACGACAAAGGGGCATAATAGTGCAGCTACTTGTCCTTACGTGGGCAATACAGAAAGCATTAGTAGTGATGGAAGTAAAACTTAACTCTGCTGATGTGTCCTACATCTCCCTGCTTCTTTGCCATCATTGTGAACTCAGAGAAGGCAGGGAATATTTATTTCTGCCTTATAGATTTGGTATAAACACCATGCCCAAAATAATGAAGTTCTGATACTTTCTTGATGCAAATGTTCCTGTTTTATCCTGTAATCACAAAAGAGTGAACCAGAATACCAGCAAGATGTACATCTATAAACTGTGGAAAAATTCAGCTGCAAAATAAGTGTTTAGACAATAACCTAAAATCAAATCAAGTAGCAAGCAGCAATGCAACTGACCAATCCTCATTCACCCCACTTGCAGACTGCATTACCCACAACCCTGTTGTTTAGTATGCCCACTCTAAAGTTGACATTCTGTAACTGTACAGTATAAACCCCTTTAATCTTACCATGTGTCACAGACTCATTACAATTTATTTATTTATTTTATTTTACATTTGTTTACCGGGAAAGTCCGACTGGACAAAGGTCCTTTTTCAGCAGAGACCTGGGGAGAAAAGCTCCAAGAGTAACAAATAAGAGTAACAAATACATACAACAGTGAAACAAAATGCAGCCAAGTGAGAAACAAATACAAACAAGATAGTGGTTTCAGATGCAATAAGTAGAGCAACAGTAACTTACATAAAAATGGTTTACATTTAGTGGATATATTCAAGTGATTATGTACAGTTAAAGTGAAACTACCATTAGTGGCAGATCATGCTAGTAGAGTAAGAGTAATAATATAGTGAAATACAGTACAATACAGAATATTGCTGTTTTAAATATTTTGCTAACAGCCAAGTAGAATCTGAACAGTAGGCTTTAGTGCTTTAGAGCATGCCCAGAATCAATATCAGTAACAGCTGGCGAAATTAAATGGGGAGGGGCTACAGGATACAAATAAATACTGATGTTATATTACAACAGGTCAATGACCATTTACCTCTGCTCAACCAACCGCTGGAATCAATCAATTCCATTCACAAACTCACACAGAATATCCAAGAACCCATGTGTTCTACAATAAATGTTGTGCTTTATAATTTTGAAAGACAGCTTCTTGTTAACTCTTTTTTAGCAGCTAAGCAGAAGAGTTGTTTCTGACATATTATACTGTGTGTCCACAGATAAAACAGATGGTGCTATTTACATACATACATACAAAACATGCTTTCCCTACAGGCAAATTGCAGGAAATCCGATTCAACTGTGTCACATCTTTGGATATTAGAGAAAATCAGAGTACTCATACAAAACCAGTACAAACAGAGTGATAACTGAAGTTGAAGAATGGGGATCTGTAGCAGGAGGGGACAAAATCTTATCTGGCTTCCGGGGAATATCTTCAATGGTGTCAGGAGCCTTCCAAGCACTCTGCACGATAAGCCGGAAAAGTTAATCGGCAGGTGGAGTAACCCAGGAGGTAGGGGGCATGGCATGAAAGGCCTGCAGGAACACAGATTCCTCAGAGGTCAGATTAGAGGACTGCCAGTCACCTCTCTGTTTCAGGATTTTGAGGATATCACCAAAGGATACCTAAGAGGGTGACCGAGGGGATCCTTCCCCCTCATCAAAATCTGTGTCTTCAGTGAGGGACTCCTCTGTGGAGTCCATGTGCTTCCTCTTACACAAACTTTTCCGGTGGACTTCCTCAGTGGGAGAAGCTGGGGAAGACAGCGGAAAAGGGGTTTCCTGTGGGAATATGCCCTGAGGCCCTTGCACCAGTTGTCCACTCGGTGCAACTTGTAAAACCAGTGTACCAGAGGAGGGTAGGGGGATAGACAGTCCAGTATCACCAGCAGCAGTGAAAGCCTTCTCCATTAGTTGGAAGGCTAGTCCACCTGAAGAGGAGTGAATGTCCAGGACAGGGGTCACCCTCCCCTAAGTGGCTCAGCCTGCCGACCCGGAGTCCCTGGATGGCTGTGGAGCAGCAAATTATGCATGTCACAACTGACATCCTGGGTCGTAGCAAAACTTTCTTGCCACGAAGGCAACTGCAGTTCCTTAGTGAGATCCATAAAAGGAACCGCAGAAGGGGAAGACTGTGCTATATCCATGGACTTCAAAGGCAATGAAGGAGGAGAATAAGAAGGGGTCTTTGGAGATGGGTGATCACCTCCTAAGGAAGGATAGTTCCTGGGGGGTGGGATACCTCTGGCCAAGAGCATCTGATCCACAAGATGCAATACATCGTGTTCATAAAGACTTCTAGTGGACTTCACGGAGACTGAGGGAGAAACAGGCCTGCCCACAGAAGAGGCGAACTCAGTGCCCATCTCACCAGTCCGCACCGAGAACAATGGTGCCGAGAGAGACTGGACTACGGGTGTCTACATCAAAGAAGTCATCGGTGCCGAGGTCGCAGTCTGCACTGACACAGGAATCAGTGCTGAAGTGGTTGTCGGTACCGACGTGGTCAAGGTCTGCGCCGAATGAGCTGAAACTTTAGCCTTTTTAGGTTTTGGTTGGTGGGACGAAGGCAAAGATTTAGCCTTGGTAGGAACATCCAAAATTTTCTTATGGGCCCTAAGAGGGGTTGAGGCCTCCGACCCAGAAATAGCCTCTGAAAAAGGAGATTTAAGAAGTCCCTTCAGCAGCAACTTGTTTTTCCTTTCTAACAAAGTTCTATTAGAAAAATTTTCACAGATAGTACAGGGCGGGTCAACAGATAAGTGGGACACCCCCAAACAATAAACGC